>NC_132905.1:75058716-75361746 GCF_047675955.1 Chlorocebus sabaeus
CACGCAAATCTTCTCGGGAAAACACCCTCCCAGACACTCCCCAAAAGAAATCTGTACCAGGTTTCTAGACATTCCTTGATCCAGCCAAGTTGACACCTAGAATTAACTGTCAAAATATGTAAGCGTTCATCCTATAGAGGGAGAGTCAATACATGTGAATCTTCCATAGAAGACGCATATCTCAACTATTAGAATAGCAAATACAGCAGAGCTGAGGGTTCATTCACTGTGCAGAGGAAGCAGATTTGCTCAGCATGAGACTGAAATGAAATGGCTGGAGCATTATGATTCATTTTCTGCTCTCTCCAAGTATAGCAGGCTATGTAAGACACTCTTGTCCCCTGCCCACATCTGCACGGATCACCTTTTCTTTAATTTTTGCCACAGCCACCAGTTTTGCACAAGTGTTATGTGGTGGCACTTCACTTCAGCTGCATTGTATTCCTTTCACCTCTGGCCCTTGTGCAACTTGGGCTCATGAGGCAGCTAATGCCTTGTGAGGCAAACTTTATTAAATGGAGAAGAGGAATCCAAGAGCTAATCCTCCCTTCCTCCAGTGCAGTTGAGCAGACAATTCTGACGTGCATTTTTAAGAGCATCTCGGAAGTGCCCAGTAGAATCCAAGCCCAAATGCTCACAGTGGCATCAACTCAATTCCAGAGGGCCTCCTGGTTACCTTCACTCCTTTTTCCTTTAATCCCCAATCAGAGACCAAAATAAACTATTTGCATTTAAGCTCTGGTTTCAGTGTCTGCTTTGAGAGCAGTAGGATGGAGGAACTTCAGGATAGTGGATTCAGTAAGGGCTTAATTTTTAAAAATGTTCATAGGAGAGTGACATCCCCTATGATATGGTTTGGCTGTGTCCCCACCCAAATCTCATCTTGTGGGAGGAACCCAGTGGGAGGTAATAAAACCATGGGGGCAGGTCTTTCCTGTGCTATTCTCGTGATAGTGAATAAGTCTCACAAGATCTGACAGTTTTATAAAGGGAAGTTGCCCAGGACAAGTTCTCTCTTCCCTTGTCTGCCACCATGTGAGATGTGCCTTTTACCTTCCTCCATGATCATGAGGCTTCCCCAGCCACGTGAAACTCTGAGTCCATTAAACCTCTTTCTTTGGTAAATTGTCCGGTCTCAGTTATGTCTTTATCAGCAACGTGAAAATGGACTAGTGAAACCTTGACGGGGAAAAAAGATCATTATTTCACCAATATTGTATAAACAGCAGTAAAAAATTTTTAAAATTATGTTTTCTAATATGCATAATTTATATAAAAATTTTAAAGAACATTTAAACTCACTAAAACTACCGCCATTCCAAACAAATAAGGCAATCTATCTCCAAGTTATTTTCTTCTAAAAGTGAAGGCTATCTATCGTTTCTTGGTATATTTAAAGGGAATGAAGCCAGAACAATGAGGAGTTATGAAATTTCCTTACTGCTTTACTTGGCAGAAATTCCTGGTGTATTTTCAATCCACCTAACTACAATTTATGTTTTATCTTTTTCATAAATCTCATATAGAGTTTCAGAAAGACTTGAGCTATTTGAGAACACCATTTTTTTTTCGCAAAAACTTCCAACATCACAGCTGTTCTCCAAAGCTTTTCTTTCTCTCTAATTCTTAGGAGACAAGGCAATTTTAATAACAATATGGATTAAATCTATATAGTCCCTCTCCTGGTTTTCCACAGTGCAAGTATTCTGTTTTACCATTCTTGTTGCACGTCATCTCATTTTACAAGGCTTCCCTTTCTTGTCCCTATGAGCATGTGTAAGGAATGACCCCAAACACTTTTTAAACCAATTGGTGAGTATGAAGTCCATAAACTGTGGGATGCAGAAGTGGTACAAGTTCAACTCCCGGTTTACCATTCACATTATCTTTATCATAGTGCTACCTTCCCAAAGCTATGTGGGGTACAGTCTTCATAGCCATACAGTGACCCAGACTTTCTCCCCCTTCTCTCAGTGTGCTTTTCCCACCTGCTTTATTCTGTACTTCCCGAGATTATGCACTTAACAAGTGAAGGAGCTATTTGGGATTCACACCCCGGCTGTTGAACCTCTGCGTCTGTGTTCTTAACCCTACAATGTGTTTCATCTTGATGTAACTAAATCCTTGCCAGAGTAAGAAGAAGCATAAATACAGAGAGAAAATAAAAAGATCACCTAGCGGCCGGGCGCGGCGGCTCACGCCTGTAATCCCGGCACTTTGGGAGGCCGAGGCAGGCAGATCACGAGGTCAGGAGATCGAGACCATCCTGACTAACACGGTGAAATCCCGTCTCTACTAAAAATACAAAAAATCAGCCGGGCGTGGTGGCGGCGCCTGTAGTCCCAGCTACTCGGGAGAGTGAGGCAGGAGAATGGCGGAAACCCGGGAGGCGGAGCTTGCAGTGAGCCGAGATCGAGCCACTGCACTCCAGCCTGGGCGACAGAGAGAGACTCCGTCTCAAAAAAAAAAAAAAAAAAATTCACCTAGCAGATACATACAAGAAAGGGCCTCTAAATTAGAGGTGCAGTGGCCATGTAGCAATTAATAGTACTGACTGATTGCTCTTTGAGTCTTACACGATATCCATACAGGTAAAAAAGAATAAGTGATGGTGGAGAACTAATTCCCATATTGTGTAAAAGGTATGATAGGATGAGATGCCAAATAGACTGTTAACACTTTGATCAGGATCTCCCAATACACCTATGTCTATATGGGTCATTTATAAGCACATAGCCATAGTATGAAATGCAGGCCACCCAAATTTTATTAGATTCTTATAAACTATGGCAAGAACTTGAAGTAATTTAACAACTTATATTGTAGGGATTTATAACATATCTTCTACATCTTAACAGTAAGCTCCTATTTATTATAGACATATAATACACCTTGGCAGTTAGGACATTAGGAAACCCTACTGTTGCGTTCTGATATTTTACATAAGCACAATGTATTTATGATTTGGCCTTGCCACTACTCTTGAACATTAATAAGACCACCCAATGTAAATTTCAGCTACGAACAAAGGTGTAAGTAAATTGGGTAGACTCCCACTCTGCCAGACTCCTGGGTTGGATGAGTGAGAAATATTTTGTTACAATGATAAAATAAATCCAGTTTCTTCTTTTGAAAAAGACATACCTCACTAACAAAAAATAAGCTATGGAAGAGAAGTTTTGAATATGAGATACAATTGTTGTTGAAATTAACTTTCTTAAAGATGAAAGTTTAGTCTTCTAAGGTCTACCAAACAAAACATTTAGTTAAATCAAAGATGTGCTGCAATAGCACTCGTCCTTTAGCATTTATTTACATGGACTTATTAGTTAAATTAAGTATTTCATTTTAAAAACGGGAAAAAATAATCAGTCACATGGGGATTCTACTAGGAGGACAAAAAATTCCATCAAAGATTTTGGACAAGAGGTTTACCTTCTCCTGTTTTATTTATGACTATAACTAGAAATAAACATATATATCAAGAAACAACATGTGTGTGAATATCTCTGTGTGTACATATATATAGTTTTTATGTCAACAGAAATCTTAAACATATAAAATTAATGTTCAATTATAGCAGATATGTTTTCTATTTTTATATTTTATATACTATTTTAAATTATATGGATATACTACTTTAAGTTACATTTTAAACATTATTTTATTTCAAAATGCTTAAAAATATTTAGAATATTTGAGTGTAAAATTTCCTTTCTCTTGTAAGCATGATTTTATAGTAGTATTTCTAAAGTGTGCATGCCCAATTTTGTGATCACATAAAGTGAACTGAAATTTAATATACTATTCATTTCAAAGTAATATATGTTTGCCAAATCTTTACTTGCTCAATATAGGTAACTATTTAAAGTATCACACTAACAAAAATAGAATCTAAATTCTGTTTTGAATTTGGTTGTAGAATGGTGTTTCATAGACAAATTTATTCTATTCATTTGATTAGTGCTTATTGAACACCTAGTTATATACCAGGTACAGTTTAGAGAAGTTTGAAATTATAAAAATGTAGGCACAGATACCACTGTTTATGGTCCAAAAGAAAAAAATGTACACATAACCAAATAGCAATAAAACCAGGCAAAAGGCAAGACATTTATCCATTTACAATTTATTAAAAACCTGCCATGTGCCAAGTATAACTGTAGACACTGTGTTCTACATCTTTGAAAGCTATATAAAATCCCTGCTCTATGGAGATGAGATTCTTGTGTAAAATGCCAGAAAAGAAACAAAATACATAAATAAAATAGACATTAGGTTGGAAGGTAATAAGTGCTATGGAGTACAAAAAGTAGAAAAGAAAGAAAAGGCGAAGGCAGGTGGAAGTTTCAATGAGTGTTAAAAGCAGCCTCTTACCTTTAAGCCAAATTTCTAAGGCGGGGAGAGAAACTGTATCTGACAGAGGAAACCAGCAAGTGCAAAAGCCCTGTGGCCAACAGTGTGTCTGGTTTGACAGAAAAGTAATGAGGAAGAAAGCCAATGTGGCTGCAGCAGAGTAAGTAAGGGGAATGGCAGAGGATGTAAGATCAAAGAAGTAAAGATGAGCTGGGTCATGCAGGATCTTGAGGTCATTGTAAAGAATGTGGCTTTTACACTAAGATTAGGGGCTATTGGCATGTTTTGAACAGTGAGATGATCTGCGATATACATGTATATGATATATATGATATATGATATATATCTGAGATATACATATATATGATATACTGAATAGAATATATAGATATAAGATAAGATTTGTAAAATTCTTGTGCCTCTTTTAAGAGCACCAATCTCATTACAAATCACCTAATCACCTTCCAAAGACCCCACTCCTAATACCAACACATTGGGGATTAGATTTCAAAACACAGATTTTTAAGGGAACACAAATATTTAGACCATAGTGTGAGATTCCTGCACCTCTTTTAAGGATCTCTCCATTGCTCTGTTCAGAAGATAATGTATTCTACTGGTACAAGAGAGGAAGCAGGTAGACCAGTTAAGAAACTATTACAAAAATGCAGCAGATAGCCAATGGTGACTTGCACCAGGATAATAGTAGTAAGTGGAGGTGAGGAGAATTGTTTGAATTATGGATATATTTTGAAGATAGAGCCAAAATCATACACTGATGGATTCTATGAGAAATATGAGAAAAAGAGGAACCAAAAATGACCCCGTTTTTTGTTTTGTTTTTTATTGTTTTTTGTTTTTGTTTGTTTTTGCTTCAACAAATAGAAAAAGAAGATAGTCATTTATTGAAATAGGAAATACTAAGGGAGCACCAAGGGGAATAACACAAAGTTACGTTTTGAACATGTTAGCTTTGCAGTGTCCACCAAACATTCAGGATGGATGTTAAGCAGGGAGTTAGATAACGAATTCAAAGATCAGGAGAGTAGGCTGTTTCAGAGATACAAGCTAAGCAGTCATCATAGTACAGATAATATTTAAAACTGCAAAGCTTGATGACATTACAAAAGGAATGAGTAGAGATAGAGATGACAAAAGGTTCAGGGGCAGTCTTGGGACTCTGCAATGTTAAAACATCAAAAAGACATAGAGAAAGCACTAAGCAAATCAAGAATGACAAACAGTGGATAGTAGAAAAACCAATACGGTGGCACTCTGAAAGACAAGCAGAGAAAGTGTCTTCAATGAGAAGGAGTAACATCTACATGTGGATGATATGTCAAAAAAGCCAAGAAATGAATAAGGGTCATAGGATTTATTGACATGGAAATCACAGTTGACATTGCCAGAAAGAGCTTCGGTGTCACGATGGAGGTGAAAGTCTGACTGGAGTAGTTTAAGGGAGAAGGAAAAGATATAATTAAACACAGCAAGAATAGACCTCTTTTTCAAGAAATTTTAGCACAGCAGGCCAATATGACAATAGTTTGAGAGAAGACGTAGCATCAAGAAAATAGCAGGCCCAGATTGTAGTAAGAAGGAGGAAAGAGACTGATAGAAGTATCTGGGGAAAATTTGTTAGCGGTAGACCCATTGTTATCTGCACCTTCAGGAACTGGTCTGGGAAGTTGCATTTTCATTAATGGCTGGAAATACTGTTTTATTTTCAAGGAAGATAGGGCAGTATCATTGTACACGTGTCTTGAAGAAAGAGCACAATGATTTGGAAAATTAAATTGATAATATATAAGGTAAGAGTAAAACCCAGGAAAAATGAATAGTCAAATTAAATGGACTTATTGAAAATCAGGTAGAACAGGATCTCTGGGCATGAGCTCCATCAAGAGAAGAAAGTGAAGAAGGGTGGAAGATCAGAATGACTGGTGCAGGTAGGAGAGGGCAAGTTAGGAGGGTAAGTAAAGAGAAGAGAAGAGACATTACTTTCCCTGAGACACAAAGAAGATACAGATACATTCTCAACTGAGGTGAAAGGAGTCCTCTGTTGTTGTTAATCTTATTTGTAGAAAGTCATAAGTTGCTGCCCAGGTGCTATAGAAGGATTGCTTAGAGTAGAAAAAACTTGGAATTTTTGCTGAAGATACTCCCTCAGCAATGAGAAGTTTACTTGACTCTGAACAGTAAAAAGCAAGTGGGTTGGAACTGTTTTATTTGAGCGTGTCAGTACTTTTATCACAGTCTTTAATGATTCTCTGCTTCCTGTGTGCAAGAGGCAAGAAGGACACCTAAGAAAGTTATAGTAGAAGAATAAATCATGAAATTAGTTTAAAGGGCTTACAGCAACTTTATTAATGTAGTGGTTTTGCATCAGGAGGTCAAATAGAATGAATTGGAGAGGAGGAGTGGTTGGAGAACTGAAGATTTTGATGCATGTAAAAGTAGGTTCACCAAGACCAGTGGGGCTGGACAGCTGAAAAGAGGGGAGGTTGTCATTAGAGAAGAAAATTTGCCACTGCCTTTTCACTAAGATCTACCCAGATGCCTGAAATATGAACCATACTTCAAGGAGGTATAGCCTCATCCAGGCTCTGAATCAGGACAAGCCAAATCAGCAATATAATAGGACTTCTTTGCTCATTAGACAATAAAATGGTGTGTCCTATGCCTATAGAAGTGAACCCAGTTTCATGGGTACCTAAGAAAGCATCGACCTGCAGCCTTCCTATTTACCAAAAGCAATTACACTATCAACAATTTCTTCTGTATCAAATAGCATAACCATTTTTCTGAGTAAATAATGAGCCTCTGGTCAGAAATATCACAGAACAGTGTTTAGATTATCTTCTGCACAAGAGTACCACATCTACAGGGTTGCCATTCACACTGAAGACCTCCTTTAACTCAAAATATGAGGTCAGAGGGAGAGATTCCAAGCCTGTTGACTGAATCCCAGGTTAGAACCCTCGTTTGTAGAAGTGGAAGGCCACAGGGATGAGGCGGGGTGGTGGTTCAAGACCGCTGGCTGCCCGACCTTGCTCCTAGAATCCACTGAAATCCCTTTTCCAGCATCCCTGCTGCCTTAGTCTGGCTATAAATCTAACATGGGCACCTCATGCTATGGTCTAAATATTTGTGTTCCCTCAAAAATCTGAATGTTCAAATCTAATCCCCAATGTAATGATATTAGGCGTGTGATCTTTGGAAGGTGACAATATTAGGAGTTGGGTCTTTGGGATGTGATTAGGAATTTGTTATGAGATTAGTGCCCTTAAAAAGAGGTGCAAGAATGCTACTTTTCTCTTCACCCTTGTGAGGACACAGCAAGAAAGCACCATTTATAAAGCAGAAAGTCCCTCTCACCAGACACTGAGTTTGCTTGTGCCTGGACCTTGGACTTCCCAGGCTTCAGGATGGTGAGAAATAAAGTCCTGTTGTTAGTAGGCTACCCAGCTTATGGCATTTTACTCTAACAACCAGAACAGAATAAGATGCCCCACGTGGAGGGCAGGATTATAGAGATGGCAAGGCATTTGCATGCCGCTGGGTGTGTCTGTGCCCCATCAGAGGGAGGCTGTGGGAGGGGGCTGAGGTGCCTGTGCCCAGCAGCCAGACCCATTGGCTATCAGCATCTGGAAAGTGACCCCGAGCAGAAGCAGCATTTTAAAGAGATACTGTATACATTATTTAAAATATAATCCTAAATTTATATTTTAGGATTATATCTGGTATTTTTCAGACAGCTATCACTTAGATGAGGTTCTGTGCTGGCAGAATTATTTACTTTTTCCTACCTATGATATCAATTAAGGGTGGAGAATTCCTTTTTCTGAGAGAATATGCATCAACATCTTGAATCATCCATTCGATCCTCACATTAATTGAATGAAGTAGTTACAACTATAATACTCATTTTACAGAAAATAATTGAAGCTGCAATTGTGTGACATGTCCAAAATCAAAGGGTTACTATTCGATGGAGTTAGGGGTTGAACCCAGATATTGGAGCCCAGATATGCAGAGCACCTGTGTTTAGCCACAAAGCTGAGCTGCCTCTTGCCATGCATTACGCTGACCTCATCCCATACCGGCAGGCCCATTGCACAATGCATTTACAGATTATTTGCCAATTGCAATTAACTATGCATTAAGATGCTTAAAAACATCAACTCTATGTCAGAATGGCTGACCCAATTGATAAACATTAGATGAGATGAGAGATGATGTTCCTTTCACTTCAATGCAGAATAAATCAAATGTAATACCTCACTTTTGCTGAAGACCACAAAATTTTAATTAGTGCTATGAGACTCAAACCCAAAACTTCTCAACTTTGCAAGAATTAATGTATAGATGTATTCCCCTCCCCCTCATAAACCCATAGTTGGCTTTCAAGATAGAATGACACACTTAAATAATTCTCCTGCCAAAGTCTTGAAAAGAATATTGTAATACACATACATATTATTCCCTAGTTTTTATTTCAGTAGACATCTGGGAATCCACCAAATATTTGCTCGAAGAAAGAAACTTTTGATATGCAACCCTTTCCCCTCAACATATTAAATTCTTGATTTAATGCCTAAGGTAGTAAACCATAAAGGAATATAAAAAGCAGAGAGAAAGTAAGTTCATTGTTATGTAGAGTTAAACATACATATGTAGTGCTGTTTTTACAAGGCATAAAAAAATGTTCGTAAAGTATATTCTGTCTCCCGCACTTCTTAAAGTCCCAGAAAAGTGCTACTCAGCAATATTTTTATATTTCTCAAATATATAGACTCTTATGGAATTTTAGTATCAAACAGAAGAAATTACATCACCTAATCCTTCCTCTCAGATTTTTATTTCTTTACCTACTAAAAGTGAAGATGCTTCCAACTTTCAAACCTGAATTATTTTCAAACCCAGCTGTTAAAGATTATATGTACACTCTTGTAAAATCAGCTTATATTGGCTTTGTGTTGGCAACGCTAGTTGACAAAAATAATATAACACATTTTTGGATTTACAGTGCAAAACACAAACTGGATTAGAGTAGTGCACACAGGTATAATAAATATTAATCTGTATCCTCGCATTTTCTAAGGCTTTATCTATATAACAACGTTATCTACCTACTTATATCATTTTGCAAATCACACACACACACACACACACACACAAATGAATGTCATAGCAGTTTGTTTTAATTATTTTGGGCTCAGTGGTGAAAACAAAACCATACTATGTATTTTAAGGAGACACAGTTTCATGTGTTTATGTGTTTTAAGGAGACAGTAATAAGACACACTAGGAGTTCACAAATCATTGAAAGGTTTGCTGCATCAGGCCCTGGTTAGGACTCCCAGGAACCATCAGCAACTTCTTAGCCACCATCTGTTCACCACCAAACAGCATGTTCAGTATGTTCAGTAACATTCTACGAGTCTGTTGATACAGCGATCTGGAACCTGGAATGAGGAAATGTTCCAAATCTAAGTGGAAGATGTCACTTACTTTTAGAACCCTGACTGTATGGATGTCTGGGAAATGTAAGCATCAATTATTCAGCCCATGGAAATAGAAGCTGAGTGTCCAACACTTCTAGCAAAACATTAAAGCGTATTTTGAACTGAATTATGAATCAGATAATATTTTATTGTTTCAATAGAAACTACAGAAAATCTCGTGGCTTCCACCAATAAACAAACAGCAAAACTGATGTCTTAATATTAACTAGAACTAACCCCATAGTTTCTTTATGGCCCTATTAAATTGGTAACTCTAAATATGTATTTGTCAAATAGGACTTCACTGATACTTCAGTCACTTCTAGTGCCCCAAAATGTAGATTTAAAAACCAGCAGGGAGAAACAGAGGGCAGTTGATATGCAAAGTGAGACGTTTTTGAAAAGTGATCAATAACTTCAGTGACTGCAAAAGCTGGCACCACAGAGATGATAGGTAAAACACCTGCTTTAGTACCTGTAAAAAAAAAATCATGATCAACGCTTCGGTAGTGGGAATTAATCTCTAGAAATCATAATTAGAGCCATGGCAATAGTTTTTGATTTGCTGAATAGTAAAGGAAAAAATATTCAGAACAATTAAAAATAATAATTCCTCTCAATAAACTTACATTCAACCCATCAAAAAGTAATTATTGAAAGTTGAAACAATGCTAAGGTAGAAAACATAGCATTTTCTAGATGCCTTGTTAGAAAAGCAAAGCACCAACAACTCATGTGTTAAAAGGGTTTAATGTCTAACGGCATTTGGAAAGCTGCAAATTTTTGAAGGAAATAATATAAGATAATGTTCCATAATAATGATAACCTAACTTATTAGGTTAGTGCAAAAGTAATGGCAAAAACCACAATTACTTTTGCACCGAACTAATAATTTTCTCCTTTTAGAATGTTAAATATTATATTTTAAACTCTATTATTCTAGTAATATTTAACAAAATTACAGCATTCATATGGACTATGATGGACTCATTTTTAATGATCACCCACAAAGTTGTATGAAGACAAGAGGCAAAATGACCTAGTTTTGTGTTTTGTTTTCATCTATCTTTCTCAGAGATTTTCATAAATATTATGAAAATATCTATCTAAGCTTTTATAGTGAACTTTTGGGTTATTTCCTGGTCTATTATACAACAAAACTCAACGGACAACTCACCAAGTTGTACAAAGACAGGAGACAAAATGACCCAGTATTATGTTTTCTTTTAATTCATCTTTCTCAGAGATTTTCAAAAATATTATGAAAATACTCATCTATGTTCTTACAGTGGATTGTTTTTGTTTATTCCCTGGTCTATAATACAACAAAATTCAACAAATCTTGGGATAGAATGTCTCATGATATATTCTAAATTTACATCAACAAACAAGTCAATAGTTAAAAATGCTGAGAGAGATTTTTCCAGTACATTTGTTCAGTTAACATATATGGGTAAATGATCCAAAACTTCTCAGTGTTCATGATGATCTCCTCAACAAATACCTTTGACGTCTTGTATGAAAAAATATTTTTCCCCAAATTCCTCAATCTTGGATATATACAACACATCTGATGAGTAGTGAGAATCGTAAAGTAGCAGCATTGTTTAACACTAGAGCTTGGTTAGAAATCTGCATCTTGAACTGCCATTTAATTTAATTCAGTGATCAAATTAGCAGTCATGTTTTTTTAAATAAAACAACTCATCTCTACTAAAGTTAAATAAAATAAACCACAAACATGTATAGTATTTTAAACAAAAACCACAATAATCATATTTGGTGCAACAAAAATTTTACTGTCCAGGAACTACAGTGTCTGCCACTGTGGCTGAATGAGTGTACTAACACCATCTTGTCAACTAACCTAACAGCAGGGAAAAGCTGTCAAAAAGCTCATTTCCTTATCTCTATAAAAAATAGAGAAATTGATTAAATGGATTAAGCTCCATTACTTAAGCATACTAATAAAATAACCACCATTTATCAAGTACCTATCATTTATATTGTTCTATAAATAACTAAATATGTTTATTAGCCTTTACAACAACTTTATAAGGTTGGTTTTAAGATGAACCCATACTGAAGCCAAGCTGAGCAGCTGAATCCAGGGCTCACATGAATGCATCTCATGGACAGGGCTTGCCCTCCTGTGTGACTCAAATGCTTGCTCACCATACCTAGATGCCTCTGGCTAGTTTGTACTCTAATGGTGTCACTCGAAAAACATGGCCTCTCCATTTACCATTTTAGTATGCTGCCCTTTTTTCCTTTAAAATGACAAGAGTCAAAGTTGTATCAGGACTTCCAGAAAACTTCAAGTCAGAAGTAGTGTTCCCCTTAGGCAACATAACAAAATTAAGTTAAATTAAATTAAAATTAAAATCAGAAAGGCCATTAAAATAAGTACTCAGAAAAGTGAGACAGAAACCTACAAAACCCTAAAACGAGAAAGACTCTAAGGGTTTCAAATTGCACAGAAAAAAAATTGCTTTTAAATCTAGGAGTGAGAGTTGAGATTTTTCAGCAGTGATTTGACAATTTAACCCAGGTACTCATCAATCATAATAATTAATGGAGTTAAGGCATGACTAGAAGCAGAATAGTACAACATAAAAGGAAAGCGAGGGCTCTTGAGTTCCAACTTGGCTACTCCCTTACTAGCTGTGTGACCTTGAGTGCTTTTCTAAACCCACTGGCCTTCAGTTTACCCATAATTAAAACAGGGAAACTAAATACAAACACAAATGTACTCCTAATAAACATGTTCTTAAGTTTCCAAGAGCTAGCAAGTCAAGGGCTTGTACAGAATCTCTCATATAATGGCAGCTACTACTACTATTATTATAGGAGACTAAAAAAGACTTAGGAAACAAAATTAGGGATAAAACTTTGAGAGCCATAATAAATACAAATTGACAACAGAACAGTAAATATAAGTAACGTCAATACTAATATTCATACGCACACCTAAAATTAGTAACATTAGATCTATCAACATAAATTATCTTTCTCTCTCATTAAAAATATTTTAAGATCTCTAGCCCTACAGCTTTTCATGAAATACTTGAAATTTTGTTTTGCTTGGCTATGGATCATACACCAAAACAAGGATGCATTTCTCTCCTTGTTTCTTTTCTTTTAACATTATTCAATGCCTTTCTCCATAAAAGATTCAAAACTATCTCCTTGGCCTCTCATTTTCTTAATACCAAGTCCTGCTTTCTGAATCCTATCATGATCCCAGCAATTCAGAGAAACTTACATGCTTAATAAAGAAAACAAATGTTAATGTCAAGTGACCCCCATTTATGTTTTGGTATTTATTCATATCTTTTAGCAATCCTTTACAGTAACCATGCAAGATTGGGATATAATGATTACTTGTCGGATGAAGAACTTTGCCAGTGAACAACTGTCTGGTATTTGCCAATCCTTTCCTTGGGGATGAAACATTTAGAGAGGTGGGGTGTAGTGGTCTTTGGAGACAGACTGACGATAGTCAGAAAGGGTAATCTTAACTGTACCACTTGCTAGCTTAGGCAAGTTTTTTAATCTCTCTCCATCTCTTTTACCTATAAAATTCAAGCAGATTCTTGACCCTGTCCATGGAATGTAGTAACTTCTTCTGTGAAGACACAGGAACTAAATATCTTCCTTACTTTGCAGCTAATGAAAGTAGAGTTCTAGTTTAAATTACAAGTGTACTGTCCAAAACTTCATTGATAATACCTCAATTTTTTTTTTTACTTCACCATCTGCTTTCTTTCTACTGTTAACAGATTCAGTAAATATAGGATATCCAATGAAATTTGAACTTCAGATAAACAATTTTTTTTTAGTGTAAGTATGCTCTAAATATTACAAGGGATAATTTTTTTAAGTACTGTTTATATAAAATTTAAATTTAACTAGGCAAACTATATTGTATTTGGCAATTTTTTTCTCCTTTTTCTAATTATGCCAACAAATATTGATATGAAATTCTGATATATTTATTCAATTTTTTAAAAATACTGCATTCCACTTAAAAAAATGGAATGAGAAAAATAGAGAAAATTTTATTGCCCTACAAACTTTACAGAGGAAAATCTAAACTGGGTAGGAATGACTCTAAATCTTATACCCTGAAATGTCATTTATTTACTTAGGTCTCCAAAAAATGACATTACTCCTTTCTCCCCCCCACTAAAAGGAAATAGTTTAAAATATTAATGAAAACAGAATTTTTTAAGCGACCTTTCAAATAATTGATTGTGGAAACTGATTTTATTTTCACAGAACACATAAGCTGGGTTTGCCAAATTATTTTATTGGATATCTGACTTTTTTTTCTTAGTATGGGAGAATGATAGGATTTGATAGCATGATGTGTATAGCAACCACTCAGCAACAGGGAAGCAGTCCAGCCAAAGAAATAACATTTCTCACAGTACTTCAGTACTTGAATTATTTTTCTAAAAAATAACTCCATTTTGAAAGCTTATGCATATTCAACAACCACAAACAGAAATTAGATCCATAGATTTTAAGGCATTCAATTAAATTATTTGAAGAATTTTATTAGCACTCAATGCTATAAACAAAAAATACCTTTATCACCTGATAACTACGTTGGAAGGTAGATGTGGAAATTAAAAGTCTTGAAAGATATTATTCTCCTAAGAAGAAGGGGAATATCACATAAATGCTAAATTTCTTGGGGGTGTCCTCATAGCAGCACTTAATCAAATGCTTTACTCAAGTTGTTTTGACAACATCCACACTCTCAGAAAATACATTTCTACACCCAAATAAATGGTTAGCTTTGGAGTACTGTCTTGAAATTCAAAAGCACATCACATGGGAACCATGGATATGGAAAGAGGTATACTGAGCCCTCTCTGAGCTGAAACTCCATATTTACGTACAGTTTATAAATACTGCTTTCTAAGAACAACTTCACAGATTTTACATAACATTTGATATCAGTTAGCTTCAGGAATATGCCAGCATTTCAGAAGGATAATAAACATTCAAAATATTTAGAGAAAGCAAAATTTGGTGAAATGATTTGGAAAGACCTTTCTAAACATTGGAGAGAAGAGACACAGTACTTCTTTTAATACCACTGAGAATGGGGATGGGGTGGGGGCAGGCATTAGATTTCAAATGATATGAAAACAGTCTAGAGGAAAAGCAAGTACACACACATGCATCCAGAAATAGAAACAAACAAAAACCACGAAAATGATCGGGAATTAAGATCAGGTGATGCCAAATACCAAGACTAAGGACTAGGGGCCTGAAGACATAATTAAACATTAGGTTAACAATGTTGGACAGAAACATAGGAGGGCAGATGGCTGGGATAACCGCAATCAGAAGTATTTGAGATTCTGTTTAGAAGAGATGTCATGGTCCAGGCTGACAGGTAGACATGGAAAGATACCCAGAGAGAACAGAGACCAAAGACTAAGTTGTCTACTCTCCTTGGTTGTTGCTCTTTTACTATCTGGCTGTGGTTTACAGATTCTCCACCATGACATTCCCATGAAACGACATGACGTAAAACATAACCTAAAAGACAATATGAGCTGTATGTATTTCTCTGTAGTTGGGTCAGAATTTATGCTTTCTGAATGCCTTCTCCCTTGATTTCTCACCTAATTATCACAGCCACCATGCAAGGCAGGACTTACTGTTTGAGCTGAATTCTAATAGAAATGAAAGGAAGTTGAGAAGGATTCCTTGATCATCCTTATGTCCAAAGACTTGCAAACAGAGCAAGAGTCAGAATCTAGCACTTTTGATGCTAGTTCCTCCTGCCCAAAAAAAGTTAGAAAAACAAAACAAAACATAAAACAAAAACAAAAATTAAACAAAACTACTCTGATGCTGTAAGTAATAGATCTAAAGATACAAAGAAAAGATTGGAGAAATTCGAGGCCTAGACTCTGGAAGGGGAAGACTTAGTCCAGTACTGTCCTATGGTTAGGGAAACTAGAGTTACCATATTTAGCAAATAAAAATACAGGCTGCCCAGTGCAATTTTAATTTTAGAGAAGCATCACATTTTTAAATTTATCGTTTAGTGTATATCCTAGTGTTTTGGTGTAAGTATGTTCCGGTTTTATTATAAATATATACTGATAGTTTGATAATTTTTATACTATAAAACTATTCTGTGTTTCTATAAAATTCAAATGGAAATGGGCATTTTGTGTTTTACCTGGCAATCTTTCTTAAAATACAGAGGTTCCCTCCAGCTGGAGGGCGGTTGTGTATTCCCACGGGGATTCTGAACTCAAAAAGCAACATGCTCAGCAATTGATTTTAAATTATCTCTCTTGCAATAAAGTTTTATTTAATTTTATGGCCTGAACTTGCATTAATTGTGAGAAATCAAAGGCTTGCATCCATAGCTTGGATAAAATAGTTATAGAAGAAGGAACAGAGACAGTCTAAGATTGCTGGTCTCCAGATCAAAAGTAATGAACTGGAGTAGAGAAGGAGAGTTGTTTGGAGGCAAACGGCTGGGCAAGAGAGCAGAGGGTTGTGTGGCAAATGGAAGTCCTTCCTGGGATTTCCGCAGACACCTGGGGAGAAGGACCTACTGAAAGATCGGATCTCCAGAGCAAAGCAGAAAATGAGACTGAATTTTTGTCTTTGAAGGTTAAAGGAATACAGGACCTTACGAACAGATGAAGCTTCCCTCAGGCACTAATGTAGAAAACTCTCTTTGTCTAGTACACCACAGTGATAGCGCTAATCTGGCTCCTCATTATTAGAGTAACATCAGGATGGGTAAAGCCAATGCAAGCAAGTAATTATTTACACTGATATTTGTTGTCTGTATTCCCATGGGTTCTTAAGCTTCTTTACACATAAAATTTTCCATAATAAAAAGTAAGACTAAAAAGAAAATCTTTACACATTTCACAACAGTGGAATAACACACATTTGTCATTGCCATCTTACTTGGATTTGAGATCCAGTGTTTTCACCTGTAAAATGGAAAGAATCTATCTTACAGGAATATCAGGGGATTTAACTAGCTAATATTTCCAAGGCACTAGCATGAAGCTTGTTCTATGTTTTACCTCCCTCCTCCTTCTGTTTCTACCACTCATTTGCTCTTAAAATTGATCAAGTCATCTTATTTTTATGACTCTTAGTTTTAGCATAAATATCAGAAGTAAAGTTTCCTTTCTTTATGATTAAGGCAGAGGAAACCTTTAAAACATGTGTATTCTACTGTAAAATCAATGCCATAAGTAACATTCCATCAGAAATTAGAATTTTCCCCAGAACTAAAGAATGATTACAAACAAAACAAAACAAAAAATTATCACAATGTGAGGACTAACCATTTTCACTGAAATGGATGTTAAAAAGAATGAAACATTTGTATTTTAAAAATCAAAGAAAAAGATACAAGAGAAATATTTATTTTGTTCACACATTCCTCTAATATAAACAAAAGAAAAAATTCTGTAATTACCTAATTTTTCCTCTGGTTGGAGACTTAAAGAAAGACATTTCAGTAAAAAGAATGTGTAAGGACAAAAATTGTTGAATTACTCACATCATAGCTATGAGCCCTATAAACTCAAAGCAAAACATGGAAAAGCAAGTTGCTTCATTTCATATATTAAAATCAAAACAACAAAAGTTAAGCCAGATATCAATAAAAACATCAAAATTTAGCTAAGTAGTGTGAAACTCTGATAACTTATAAAGTCTAACATTTTTTAAAAACTAAGTAATTTTAACATTTTACTGCATATAGTTTGTGTAAAAGTGATTAATGAAACAACTGAAAAAATAACAAGTAATTATACATCTGAAATGGCTACAGTGTATCGAAAGTGTATATAACTCAAACTTTAATTTTACCTAATTTAATTTACAAAGGTAAGGACAGTTCTTTCTTTCCTTATATTAATTTAGTATTCCATAAACATACATGTCCTTTGTTAACTAAGGTGATTCCAACATTTGGTAGCTTAGCGAATTTGTTCTTTAAAGCTGTTTAAAATGGAAAATTGCTATATATAATTTCTAAAGCCATGCAATAGTGTAAACCACTACATGCTCCTTTTTGCATGAGTTTCAATGTAAGTGTTTTTCAAAGTCAATTTCAGAAGTCCTTAAAATAAATAAGGCTTGAGCTCCTTTTTCCCTATGCAGTACTGTTAAACCTGACCCCAAAATTTCCAAATGAAACACTGAGTACTTTATCCGTTGTAAAGATTTGAATCATTTCAACTGCATGCATTTGATTACTTGTTTATGTCATTTTAGTTCATTTTATAATATTCTACTTTTCATTATTGAAATAACATTTACATTTACAGAAATCAAACTATTTGTTAAGAATATTATTTTTCTTAGAACACATTCTACTATAAACTTAGTGTCAAATTTTACCTGCTACTGGATTTTTCGAATTTAGTAGTAATTATTCCAAGCTAAAAATTGTTGATAAACAGTAACGTCTTTGAAGAAGGTATGTAGAAATGTTGAGTCATCCTATCATAAATCTTCTGGTAGTATATCCTATGAGTACATTAAGGTTCAAATTTTATTTTACTGTATCAATCTTGCGTAATATTTGTGCTTAACAAAAGTCAAATGAACTTCCATTCTCTTTCTTTGACTTTTCCTAATATATAAAAATAAATATTGTGTCATCTTCAACTAAGTATACAATAATATATTTGTATTTATTTTCTTAATTCTCTACCTTATTACATCTGTGCTTATTTAAAAACAATGCATGGAATCACCTATGTGTTTTCATATCTATTTATACCCCCACGGTTTGGTCAGGATGGGATAGCTTACAGCATATAAAAGTACCACAATTCTTTACAAATTATACACACCTATACACAAATTCATATGTAAATGCTCTAGAGAATTGCTGAGGCAACTAGGACTTCAGGGGCCAACATCCATAAAAAACAAAAATATAGGCAAGTAAGCCAATTTGATTTGAGTACATCTGTAATCTGTTTCTTTCTTAAGGGCTTTTGTGGTAGTTGCTCCGCTCTCCTCCGGAATGAGAACTATAAAGAAATCAAGCAAGAGACAAGCTTAAGAAACCAGAACTTTGGAGTTTAGAGCCACCAGGATAGTCAGAAATTGATGTGCCTAGACAATATAGAGAAATAATAGAGAGAGATGGGTTGAAGGCCTGTCATTCTGAGACATTTGCCAAATTGTTAAGTTTTATGAAATAAGAAATTAAGTAGCTAAGTCAAATGCCACAAAAGCACAGAATGAGTATTTAGTAATCTTAAAGTACTAAGAAGCTAAAATTGGTGTTCAGATCTGATCATAAAAATAGAGTTTAATAAACATTTCAGGATCTCAGTAGTGATTCTTGGAGATCTAACTCTTCACAGCAAATTGAAAGAGTATTTAAGTGAGCTTCACCAAACCGCAAAAAAAAAATCTGGTCCCAGCTCAGTCCTTAATTGGATTAGGGAGACCTGCTCCCCCTTAAGCTGCCTGCCTGAATTCAGAGACAACATTTTGTGGAAGAAGATAACATTCACGATTTTTACACACCATATTGCGCATTATATTAAAATTATCAGTCAAAATGATAAACGGAAACATGACCAAAAATAGTACAGACAATGGAAATAGAAGACCCAGTTATTGGAATAATAAAATGTGGACTTTACTTAATGACTGTGAAAATAACAGGGCTGGTAACTATAGAAATAATACAAGCGAGAAAATTTAGAAAAAGAATGGAAAGAATAGATGAAAGGATGGATAATTTTGACCAAAATTTGGATTTAATAAAAAAGATTCAAATCGGCATCCTAAAACTAAAAATAGAATATCTAAGACTGATACAATGATGGCTTTAATATAAGACTATATATATAAGTTTTTAAATAAATGACATGTTAGGACAAAAATTCCCAAACAGAAACATATGCAAAAAAAAAAAAAAGAGGAATAAATGAAACAGCACAGATCATAAAAAAGTGAGAATCTGCACATGAAACTTTCAACATACATATAATTGGAGTGCCACAGTTAGAAGAGATAGAAAATGTGGCAGAAGCAATATTCAAATAAATAATGGCTGATAGTTTCTAGAAATTCAGAAAACCTAAAGCAAGAAAAAGAAAAAAAAAGGTCTAGTCTACAGTGTTATTTTTTCTCATAAAATTTTAAGCATAAAACAAATGGACAAAAGTAAACAAAGGGCTGGGGGTGGTGGCTCATGCCTTTAATCCCAGCATTTTAGGAGGCCGAGGCAGGTGGATCACCTGAGGTCAGGAGTTCGAGATCAGCCTGGATAACATGGTGAAACCCCGTCTCTACTAAAAATCCAAAAATTAGCCAGGCGTGGTGGCGGGGGCCTCTAATCTCACTACTCAGGAGGCTGAGGCAGGAGAATCACTTGAGCCCTGAAGGCAGAGACCGCAATGAGCCAAGATTAAGTCACTGTACAACAAAAAAAAAAAAGAAAAGAAAAGAAAAGGAAAAAGAAAAAAAACAGAAAATGAAGGGGGCAGAGAGTAGAATGGGGCAAGAAGATATATAGAAAATAGAAGGCATAGAAAACATATCCATTATCTTCAAAGAGCAGCTATAAAGGAGATAGAAGATTGAGAAACGATGTTTTATTTTCTTCTTTCTTTTCTTTCTTTTTTTTTTTTTTTTTGAGAAGGAGTTTTGCTCTTGTCACCCAGGCTGGAGTGCAATGGTGCAATCTTGGCTCACCACAACCTTTGCCTCCTGAGTTCAAGCAATTCTTCTGCCTCAGTCTCCCAAGTAGCTAGGATTACAGGTGTGCACCACCACAGCCAGCTAATATTTTTGTATTTTTAGTAGAGACAGATTTTCACCATGTTTTTCAGGTTGCTCTCGGACTCCTGACCTCAAGTGATCCCCGTGACTTGGCTTCCTGAAGTGCTGGGATTACAGGCTTGAGTCACAGCGCCTGGCCAGACAGAGATAAATCTAATGAGTCTTATACCTATAGGTGGATCTGAGTTTAAAATCCACTCTGATGTTATCATTGTAAGTTAAAGCATAGTTTTCTAAACTGACTGTGGCATTAGGTGAAGGACACAAGTATAGTGACCTTGACCTTTGCTTTTGGACCATATCAGAGAAAATGGTAATACAATTACTACATTTGAATCACTCGATGAATTACTCAAATCCCCAATAATGGGTGCTGCTTCCTTTTCTCCTCACCTCTTTCCTCCACTCTGAATGTCACTTAAAGTTCTATCTGATTTTTTAGAAACCTCACAAGAAACACAGTGGAATAATTTTAAACTTGAAAGCACACCTTGCTAACTCGTAACATATCCAGTGGTTTCTTCCAGAAAGCCTCATTATTTTCACTTTCTGAAAATTCATTATTGCTAATTCTCATGGAAACTAAAAATAGGCTAACATACACTTTCAAAAAGTAGGAGCAATTCTAAATCGACATGGATTAATTATTTAGTCTAGATTAGAAATGAAAAAACAATAAACGGGCTTAACAGAAACCCTAAGTACGGTTACATAAATTCTGAAGGTACACTCAGTGATTTTAATGGGCAGGAAGGATTTTAGCCAAGTTCTTCTTTAAACATAATGGACAGTTTACCGCTTCACTACCCTTTTTCCAGCTGTTAGCTGCATGTTATTTTAGAAAGACTGTTGTGTTTTTTTTATTCTAAAACACTTAGTTCCAAACCATTCAAAGTACATGCTGCTGCTTAAGAGAGAATGTTTTGAGGGACTCACTTTTTAAAGAACCTTAACTGAATATGCCATCCAAAAAAGGAAAACTTCCACAGGATTATATGTAAAATTTAGCCTAGTCTACAATGCTGTATTTTCTCCTAAAATTTTAAACATAAAACAAATTGAAAATAATTCAGAAGGGTGCTGGTTATATCACCTTGGCCACAGGAAATTCAATGCTTTTATGATAGAAAAATGTATTAATTGCTTTCAGTCATGCTGTCAGTATGGTGAGCTCTGAACGAGATTTCTTTCAAGCCAATATTACCAAAATTCAGCAAAATACTATGTTTTGAAGACTAATTCTAAGAAGTCCCTTATAAGATTGTCTAGATCCTTTGTGTTTTCTAAAAGAAGAAATTTTGCATCTCTAATACTTCCAAATATAAACAGAGGAATTTAACCAATTAAACATGGACAGTGCTTTACTAAAGCCAAGAGATCATTATCAAGGGATGGACAAAGAAAGTCAGGAAATCAGCAGCAGGCATTATCATAAGACTTGGAGACTCAACTTGCCTGCCAAGTGAAGCAAGAGAAGTTGCCATCACTAGCTCCTGGGGAAAGCCTATCAGAAGTCAAAGCTTGAATAGGAGCTATGGGTAATACCAATGAGATTGGGATCTGCTCCTGCCTCCTAGAGCTAATAATTTAGGAAGGAGTAAAAGGCAAGTGGCATATGTATAAATAACCATGATATAATTGAAACTGATACCTAGAAACTGTTAAACATAATACAAGTCAGCTTTATTTATTTTAATGGATCAGAAAGATCAGGAAAACCAAAAAGGGTTTCTTGGAGGAAGTGAGCTTTAAGCTGAGATTTAGACGGGGCTTGTGAAACTCTAGTGTGTATATGAATCTCCTGAGGATCGTGTCAACATGCAGTTTCTGATTCACTAGGGTGTGGATAGGACCTGAAATTCTGCATTTCTAATAAGCTCCCAGGTGAGGTCATTGCTGTTGGTTCTGAAACCGCACTTTGAGAACCAAAACTTTAAAGAACAAATAAAGTTATATTTATTACCCTTCCTGGGTAACACAAACCGAGTTCAAGTGTAGAGAGTAGCTTGAGAAGATACACAGAGGCAACAAAATGCAATGTTTATCTAAGAATAGCAAATAACTAGTGTGGCTGTTGTGCTAAGGGGGTGGCTTATAGAGCTGTTGGATTCTACTCCTAATTGTCTCTCAAATCCACCTCCACCAATTCCATGCTGTTTCTTCAACTAATTCCTTCATCGTTTTCTACATGAGTAACTGTAATAGTTTCTTAACCAGCATTCCTTCTTCTGGCTTCTTTCTCCTAGAATTCATTCTTTAAAATGTTGCTGCAATTATTTTTTTAAAAGGTGAATCCTTGGTGCTCTAACTCATCAAATACTGAGACACGGCATAACCGTCCCACTGGGCTTTCTGGGGCTTCACTGTTTCAATCCGCAGCTACCCCATCCCTTGACTATATCTCATCAGCACCAAATGTCTTAGAGTTCCCTTAATGGATCATACGATTTCATGGATCAAGTGAAATACATCATTTGCACATGTTCATTTGCAGCCTGAAGTATACTTCCTCACAATGTGTAACTGAGAAAATCCTATTGACTTTTCAAGATTCAATTATAAAAGCTGGGCACGATATCTCACTCCTGTATTTCAGAGACTTAGGTAGGTGGATCGCCTGAGCCCTGAAGTTTGAGGTTGTAGTAAGATATGATTGTGACATCGCACTCCAGCCTGGGGGACAGAACAAGACCCTGTCTCTGAAAAATAAAAAATTTCAAAATGATTCAGCTATGTTAGCCAATATTTTGGCCATTGTAGGCAATATGATTCACTTTCTCCTCTGTTCTTCTCTTGATTTGACTAACACATTTACTTGTTGAAAAAAAATATTTTCTGAATGCATGCTATGTGCCAGGCAGTGAAAAAGATAGCTAAGGCCCCAGCTTTCATGGTGCTGAGAGTGCAGTAGGGAATGCAGATATCAAACAAATAATTATATGTGGGTTATCGTTAGAAAAGAACAAATAAGTACCTCTTCTCTTGAAAAAAAACTAGATGGCCAGGAAACACTGACCATGTATTTCCATGTGGAACAATCAGCCAAAGTTAAGTAGTGTCTGCCTCTTTAGAGAGGATACCATAATATCTCAAGTTCAACAGTCCTCAACTCACTCATGTGTTGGCCTGGGTCTTGGTACACTTGAGTTTATAACTTCTTTTTAAAACTAGAGAATGACACAAACAAACTTCATGTTTGTAAGGTCATTGGTCAAAGATAGAGAAAATAAGTTGAAAGGTGACAATAATTGATGTCAGGTAGACAGTTATGAAAATATAGTTGTATTCATCTTGTCAATAAATAGAGTTGGCCTAGATGGCAATGGTGGGTATGAGTAGAGATAAGAAACAAATAAGTGAATTAAAAACATATTTATGATGTAGGTTAACAGCATTTATTATTTGTATGGGGGTGGGGATTATATTATTAGATAAGTAAATGATAATTCTCAGAATTCTGGCCTGAACAACTGGAATCTTCTGGTCATATAATGAGAAACAAAATATCAAATACTCACAGTTTTAAAGCAGGGGAGAGATCGTGAGTGTAACTTTGTACTTACTAAGTCTGAGGTATCTGTGAGATATATGTGTAAGGAATGACAAGTAGCCATTTAGACTGAGAACTAAGAAAACAAGTCAAGCTAATGGATGTACCTTTGGGACCTGTTAGCATATACAAAACCGTATTAATGAGACCACATAGAAATAGGGTTTAAAACCAGCAGTGAAAAAAGTTTAAGAGGATCCTCGATGTTGAATAATTGTGTAATAGGAAGACAATTGGCCTAAGAGACTCAGAAAAAAAACTGAAAGACTCTTCTGAGACAGAAGCACAACCATTTTGTTTGTTTGTTTGTTTAAATGCCAAGAAAGCCAAGGGAAAACAATATGTCAGGAAAAGGAGAGAGGTAAACTTAAGAAATCCAATAAGCTTGATCTAAAAAGTTTCCCATGCAGTGCTGACATGGAGCTAACAGGTCTTGTTAGAGAGAGGAGTTTTAGAGGATACATTGGCATAAGCCAGGAAAAAGGGGAAGAGGAGTCGATGAATGGCAAAGTAATAGAGGCAGTGAGCATAGGTAAATGTTTTCCAAATGTGCAAATGAAAACAGAGAGACAGAGAGAGATTAAAGGATGAACAGAGGATAATGAAGGGATGAAATGTTGAGGTGGAGGATATGGATGTTTAAAAGCCGATGGAAAACCAACAACTGGGAGACAGAGAAAGAGAAGGTATAAATTCATGTCAGTGACCCTCTGCAAATAAGAGTGGTTGCAAGACAGGAGAGAAGATTGGTCTTGAACAGAACAAAGGTCACATTACCCCTATCTAGACAGTCAGAAAGAATGGATGGCTGCAAATGTGAATATTTTTATAGAGTGAGAAGTTCAGGCAACTTTACTCTGATTGCTTCAGTTCTTCCTGTGAAGTATGAGGGAGGTGATCTCCCAAAGAAGGAGGGTAGAGAGAGGCAGGAACGTTTCTCAAAGCGTAGCTCATCGACCCTTCTCTCTTGATAGCATCAGTTGGGGAACAAGTATGATCATTCTGCCTCAATTAATGAAATACCAGCATTTTTGCATTTTAGTAAGCTACTTCAAGTGATGTTCAAACATACTGAAGTTTGACAATCCCAAAGACAGGAGGAGGAAATAAATGAGTCATTTTATTCAGAACTTGCCTGATTTTCCTTGGAAAATACTCCAAAGATACTGCTTTGAAGTTTAGGTCTTAGGTCACTCATCTCTTTCTGTTTCCTTATAAGTAGGGACCTTTGTTTCATTTCTGGCTTGTGACAGTTCTTTTGCCAAAACTGGTTAGTCCCTACTTGTTCTCAGCTAGTCCCAGAGAGAGGGGTGTCCCAGAGAGAACGGGCAATTGAACCACATCATTTCCTCCACCCAGGAAGGCTTCCTTCCTTAGCTTTCCCATGATTAACTACTGAAAGAAAGTCCAAATGTCCTTTCCTCTCTTTTCTTTTTAAAAATTATTTTATAGTTTGTCATTATCATTTACAAAAAAGGATGGCCAAAAGAAGTATCAATCAAAACTGTGTTTCAGTTGCTAACCATCAAGCAGAGAGGGTTGTGCTCTGCAGCAGTTCCAGCTATAAAACATCTTGTTTTCCTTCAACTCTTTTGTTTTCTTTAGAATTCACTTTTTTATAGTTACTGCTCTGAAAAATGTCACAAAAAATTCAATGTATTGTGACTGGCATATACCAACATATAAATTACACTCACTGAATCATGAATTATTATTCTGCCACCTCCACGAGGCGGTTTTCAGGGCATGAATAGTAGTGTGGTCAGAAGCCCTCCCAACGTCCCAAATCCTTACTGTTAAATGATTAACAGGTCAATAGACTACAGGTTGTATGCACAACTAAAAGCTATCTATGACCCTTTTAAAGGTTACTAAATTCTAGTAGTCATAACAAAATTTAATACATTGCAAAGAGTTCCTAAGTATTTTCATAATCTTCTAAGACTTCTGACTGCCATACAGTCTGTGTGTAGAAAAAACAGTTGGAATTACTCTATTTTAAAAAGATCATATGCTATCAATGCATTCCGTGTTAACTTAAATTGATTGTGGTTATTTATTGATTGCAGAAATTTTTGCTTTTACATTTTAAGTAATAGCTTATTTTCAATAATACCAATTTTTCCTGCTGTGAATTATTTGGTCAACCCACAAATAATAGGGTTTTATACACTATAGGTTTAAAACGTTAGTGTATAAAACTATACATGTTCATCCACGTAATTTTGACATAAAAATTTCAAATATGTAGATTTAAAAATAAGTATGTGTTGTAGATTAAAATAGAATCAGCCTGTCCACATTGTTAACGGTGAGATATAGCTAATACTCCTCAATTGTTATATGAGAGCACTTCTTCAGTGATGAATTATCTATGAATGTGAACTACTTAGACATCTTATAGTATATTGTAAAGGAATGGAGGAAAATTACTAGTTATTTTAAAGTTTATAAGGCACTATTTTAAAATTAAAATTCAGCTATTTAAGCTTATTTTTTCTTATAAAGAAAATAATAAATTACTCACATATCTTATTAGGAAATGGTTTATTATAACTCTTTTGAAATGACATTCCTCTATTTATTAGTTGTAGTTTGTTCTTTTTCCAAAAAAAAAAAAGCAAAGGTAGGATTGCCATGGAATTTTTTTTTTTTTTTTTTTTTTTAACACACTCAGGATTAAAATGAATGTACTGGAATATATGTAAGTCAAACTCTGTAGCGATAATCAAGGCTTGCTGGCTTGTTCTTTATTTCATTTGTATTCTCCACAGGGTTTGCAATAATGATAAATAAACTCTAGGTCTTCGAGAACTATTGTCAGTTATTAGTATATGAATGAACTATACACCCAACACATATCTATTCAGTATCTATGCTAGTCGCAGAAGTTAATCATTTACACTATCTTTTTTCCCTCTGGTGAAGGGTTTAGGAAACTAAACCAAGACTGCAACACAGGCAGCATTCAGCTTTTAGTTGTCCCTCCTTTGAATGACATCTATTATGGTAAAGCTGCCCACACATTATCCTACACAAATGACAAGGTGCTGTCTCAAGGCAGCAATGGTGGGTGAGGTTGTGGCCAGGTTCTATTGAGCTCTCATTAGTCAGGCAGAAATGACCTGAAGCTGGTTCACTTATAGAGGGACACTGTAATACACATCCACTGATTACCCCAGCCTTGTTGCTAAAACCCCATATCAGTTTTCCACTTTCTCATTCCTTCTCCACTCCCACCCCAAACCTCATGGGTAGAGAGATACAGAGCTGTGAGAGGGCTGTCTGGGAAATCTCACCAAAGGGTAATAACTGCCTGAGACGTATATGAGGGAGAAAGATAGGAGATTTTACTTATGCATATTTACATTTGCATTTCTACTATCCCCTGCTCTTGGGACACGGGACTCTATGTTCTTAGATGTAAAGATAAAGAAGTTTTCAACCATCCACCTTGGACCAGTGATGTAGGTATGTAAGAGGCACTGGCTCATGGGAAGTGAATCTATTTGCATTGAACTTCCCAAAGTCTGAAAGCACCTCATGGAAGCCACTTGTCTGACCCCAGATTTGTGCAATGCACATCTGCCCCTCATTTTGCGTGGTTCAGTGGAGGCAGTGCTTGTGGATTTTAATAATTTTTAAATCATTTTTGAAGAAATTCATTTGCATGCTAATTGATAAACATAAACTTACATGCATGCACAAACATAATACACATGTCTGTATTTGTATAAAGTAAGTAGTAACTGCTTTTCATGAAATAATTTTATTTTTTCTTGAATTGTTTTCCTTGTATTTGGTGGATACAAATTTATAATGATAACACACTAAACTATAATTTTAATAACTTAGGTTTCATAAAAGCAGAACTATGCCTTGCTTTAGATAGCAAAAAGTCAATAGAATGTTCTAATTGTGGAAGAATAAATGGATTCAAATACTTTGGACAGGTGGGAGTTACTCTTAGATGTGACTGAATTAGCCACAGCTGCTTTCCATAGAAGAAAGCACATATGCTTAGTAAAAAGGGAGATTAGTTTTTATCATGTAGTCATGCTGAGTAATAATATTTAAGGAGCCACGTTAATGCAAGCTAACTCCGTTTGTATCTGGTGCACTAAAAATTCAACACAGATAAAATGCACCATATGTGAAAGGAATTAAGTGTCTGACCTCCCAGAAATATACAATTGAGTGACATTTCATGGAACATTGACATTTTCTATAAATCCTGATATTTCTCTTAATTGCTTCATACTTTATTGATAGTTGCATCTGGGGACCCAGTCATTAACTAATCATTGTCTTCAATGTAGCTCAGTTTTAATTAAAGAATAGGATATTTGTCTTTTGGTTTCAGAACGAAAAAATTCAATACAAACTCATAGCATTCGCCGTGACAAACATTTATTTCTAGAATGTGGCTTCATTTCTCCCTTATTATCTGCCAAATATTCATAATTATTTTAACTACTAGTCCTGTTTAATCACTAGGTATTTAGTGGCATTAGTATATATGGACTTGTCATTTTGTTAAGAAAACATTAGCTATTACATGAGAAAGAATAGGACAAAAATATTCAATGAAAACAATATTTGCATAGCCTTACATAATGTAACTATGGAATTAAAATATAACACATCAGTTAAACATTATTTGATTTGAATCACCATAAAGAAAAATAGAATGTTCTTTCAAAGATGAAATGATACCAAATGAGAGCTTTTCTTTGATCCTCTGAAGATCCAGTTGTGCTAAGGACCTGGAAAGACCAAAGCATACAAAAATTTCTCCAACCAGTGAAGCCAAGTACACTTTCTATGTAAAATACTGCTTTGTTATAATCAATTGAATAATAGTGAAGAGTGAGTGTGAAATGCACATATCCTATTTTGTGGAAGAAAAATCTGTTTTCATTTTTTATAGAGGAAGTTTTTAGGAATGTAATGATCATTATATACCTTCTATACCTACCATGCATAGCTCTTTCTAGCACCTCTAGGAACCCACAAGAGGGAGTAAGATTCAGTGGCTTGAAGTAACAATAAACTCAAGAAGAAGCCCCTTTCCGAAGCTTTCTTAGAGACCTGGAATCCTGGAGTCAACGCTTCTCATTGCTAAGACATAAATCTAGCAATAACAAGCAATAGATAGCTTGGATTCATTAGGAAGCATTATCTGCTTTTTGTGGTCACAGGAGGAGAAAGTAAATATGATTTTATCTTTAGTGGATCTCATTAGTTCTGAACTTTCTCATAAAAATATGCTTATTATGTTCATAATGCAGGAAATGTTATCTAAATCCTAATGATAATCTTCAAGTTTATATTTTAACTTGGATACTATTTATTTACTCAGGGAGTATGATGAAAATTTTACCATTATAAATAGTAAAACATGAATCAAGACCAAAGTATTTTGAATTCTACCTTTTAAATCATGTAGATCCATTAAAATATAAAGAAACAAAATGTAGAAAAATTCAGAGAAGAAAATACAGAGAAATGAATATTTGCAAACCCATTCTAATGTGTTTAATTCTACATTGAAAATTATTTTCCAGGGACCTTTTAAACCTTTTAGACAAAAAATCATTTAGAAATGTTCGAAAAATAAAATATCTTCTATGATTTCTAGGCCTAAAAAGAATTTTGTGCTAATCCCCAACTTCAACAGCTCATTTAAACTTCTTTAGCCCAAAGATTGTTTTACCAATAAAATATATATTTACACACACACATGCACATTTGTATTCCATATAAATTGCAAATAACCCCTTCAGTTCTGTTATAAAGAGAATTTCCAGGAAGAAAACAGAATCTAACTCTTGGCTTCTAACTCTTGTTCCAAAGGGAAAAAAATCAGAGCCAATGGCATAGATAGGAAATCTACTAGTATGTTCAGCTCCAAGACTGTATCAGTGTTCCCTACCACACCCAAGGAAATGCTATTTTGTTCATACTTGACATGAAAAAGCCCATTCATACTTTGGGATTTAATGGAACTGGTGGAGATCTTATTTATAGACCCAAGAGAAGCTCCCTAATGCATGAAACAGATGTGCCGCTCTTTAATATCTACATTAACATCTGAAATGGTTGTGCAATGAGGTCTTCTCTCTCTTCTTTAAGGAAAAAGAAGTGGAGAATCCGAGAGAAAATTCAAGACACACTGATGATATACTTTTTGTTATGAATAATAAAACACAGCGTGAATATATCAAATAATCTTATTACAAAATCCCTAGGCTTCGTCTTCAAACTACACATTTTAAAAAGTGAATCCAAAGCTACAAAATGTTTTAACAATCTTATGCCTGACTGCACCTCTTCCCAAAAAGTGTTAAAATATTCTCAGTTAACTTTTACTGACTTTTGTTTAAAACTCCAGTAGCAAAATGGAAAGTAAAAGAGCAAACCTGCTCCATATAAAGCAGAAAGAGAAAGAACTACAAGGCTAAGATTCAGTGAAGAGCTGAAAATCTGGGAGGCAATATTAGTATCTTAAATGTTTGACTTGTTTAGAAAACACGTTTCTCCAGTTACAGACCACCATGATATATGTAAGTGTAATGAGTATTTCATTTCAAGGTAGGTGTGGGGAGGAGATCCTGCTTCCACTGGCAGAGTAACAAAATCCATGGTATTATTGTAGACCTGGTATCTATAATGAAGACAGTATTCCTATATAGAAGACTCTAAGATGGATACATTTAGTGAGTCAAGCTGTTAGAGGAGCCCTTGTGTATTAGTCCATTTTCACATTACTATAAAGACATACCTGAGACTGGGTGATTTATGAAGAAAAAGTTTAATTGATTCACAGTTCTTCATGGCTAGGGAGGCCTCAGGAAACTTACAATCATGGTGGAAGGCAAGGGGGGAAGCAAGGCATGTCTTAACACGGTGAAGCAGGAGACAGAGAGAGAGAGCAGGGGAAACTGCCACTTTTAAACCATCAGATCTCATGAGAACTCCCTCACTATCACAAGAACAGCGTGGAGAAAATGGTCCCCAAAATCCAATCACCTCCCAACAGGTCCCTCACTGGACACATGGGGATTACAATTGGAGATGAGTTTTGGGTGTGGACACAGAGGCAAACCATATGACCTTGGCTGTGTGTTGAGCACAGTAGAATTTGAATTCTGGTCCCATCAACCATTAGCTTTGGTCTTTGGACAGGTTATTGAAACTGTTTTGGTCATATTATTCTCAACTTTAAATGGCGTATTTATCATGCCTAGCTCACAAGCATGTTGGGAAGATTCTACAGGCTTATGTAGGTAAAGTATTCAGTCCCCTTTTATATGCAATATGATGATCACTCTAAAAGCTTATTATATCTTTCCCACTTCCTCCTTCTTCCTTTTATTCTTTTTTCTTAATATTATTTTAATATTATTTTCTTCTTAATATTATTTCTTTTCTCTTGTTACTTTTATTATTTGTGTAACCCACTTGCCAATGTTTGAGCTGATTTTATGACACTAATGAAAATTTAGTTTTCCAAATGTGAGAGCATGAATTCTTCGTAAATTCTGTAGCAAAAATGTGCTAAAGTAAAAAATTAGCAGGGATTACTGCAAGGATTTTCTAAACACTGCCACATGGGAGAAATAGTAATAGTCTTTATTGTGTGATTGTCGTGATCCACACAGTTTTCTAAACCCTATTGTGTGATTTAATCTTCACAATATGTTTATGAGGTAGTAGTTACTATTGGCCTTATTGTAGAGGTGAAGACTATAAAACCTCATAGAGATGGTATATTAATGTACCTAAGGGTACACCACTAGTTCTGAGCAAGACAGGATTCAAATCTTGTTCATTGAACTGTGCCATTTCCACAACCATCATCTCCACTGGAATTTCTAATAGGAAAGGTTCAGGTCTTGGGTAGATACCCCAGAAAATAATACCCCTATTAGCAGAGGAGAACGGAGTCACAAAAAGGAGGCTCAAAGGAGATGATCATTAATGTCAAAAGGGTTTATGACATACTTTCTTGTGTCTAAAAAAACAGGCATAAACTTTAATCTTAAGAGAGGCAGCTACAATGTAGAAAAGCATTTTGTAATGAACTCTATTTTATTTTATTTTTAAAAATAAAAAAATGACATTTACTACCTGAATATCTCAAAGTGATTTAGGTTGTGAAATTTTTTTTTTAAATAAAATGTTTATTTTTGAACAGTTTTTGTTTTACAGAAAATTACATAGCTAGCACAAAGAGTTTTCATGTGCATGATTATACACAATTTTTATATTAAGATCTTGTATGAATATGGCACATTTGTTACAATTAATGAATGAATATTGAAACATTATTATTAACTAAAGCCCATACTTTATTTTCATTCCTTTACTTTTTATCTAATGTATTTTTTCTGTCGTAGAATTCCATCTAGGAAACCACATTACATTAATCTGCCATGCCTCTTTAGGCCTTAGGCCTCTGTTGGCTGTGGCAGTTTGTTGTCAGCAGTTTTAAAGAAACTGATCATCTATACCTACAGAGATAAAATTTCACACATTTTAAGTAATTTTTTTCAGAAGTGAACATCCTCAAGCCAAGTTTTTACTAAACCGTAGCTGTGAATTGCTCATACGAACAAAGAACTACATACAGTTCAAAAACCAAAGGTGATTTTATTAATGGATCTTGCTTTTAAATATTATCCCCAAAACACTGACACTTACATATGGGATAAATTTGTGGCATATACGTCTTTGAGTTAAAAAAAAAAATGACAGGTAAACCAAGCACCATGACATGATAATTTAAAACAAAGATGATAATTCAGGGAGCTTTAAAACTTTCCAGAAAGCTTTACAAAGCCTTCCCTAATCTGACGCATTAATGGAACTCTTGAGTATGTATTTGGTACTACACTTGGGCTATTTTAGAGCTCACTTTAAATCATCCACTAAACCTACAATTGAATCCAGCTAAAGAATGCAACTAAGCAGAAGCAACTGTCCTTGGCATGACTAATAAACAGTGAAAGTTTAAATATATATACATAAATATATATAGAGAGAGATTCATAGTCCAACTGACGAAGAGTATTGTTTTCTCTTAAATGACAAAGATAAAATCAGTTATTTCTAGTAGTTTTTTGTTTTTTGTTTTTTGTTTTTTTTGTTTTTTTTGGAGTCTTGATCTGCCACCCATGCTGGAGGGCAGTGGTATGATCTCAGCTCATAGCGACCTCCACCTCCCAGGTCCAAGTGATTCTCCTGCCTCAGCCTCCCGAGTAGCTGGGATTATAGGTGCATGCCACCATGCCTGACTAATTTTTTTATTTTTTGTAGGGATGGGGTTTGGCCAGGCTGGTCTTGATTGAACTCCTGATCTCAAGTGATCATCGGCCTCGATCTCCCAAAGTGTTGGAATTACAGGTGTGAGCCATTGTACCCAAGCAGAATTTTGTTTTGTCTCACACACTCCTTTCATATTTATATAGCTGCTCTGAAACAGGTTAAAAAAAAAAAAAAGATGTCAGGCCCTTTGATGAACCTGATGTCTTTGCTCTTAGCCATGCCCACTGGCTCTGCAGGTTGACTATTCCACTGCTTTTGCCGGCATCTGAAAGGTTAAGTATATCAACCCTACTCAGTGTCCCACAGTTCAAGAATTTTGAAAGATACTAGAGATTCTATTCTAGACAAACGTTAGTTCTAAGGGATCACTTCACATTGCATAATGAAGATCAAAATTAAAACCTCTATGGTCTAAAACAAATAGTTTGGAAAGCGTCAGGAGGATGTCAATACACCTATGAGGTAACACACCTTCTCTGATCACAGGGTATCATGTGGGATTCTTATGATACAATCAACAACTAATGGTCCAATGAAGCTACGTTAGTCAATTTTTTGTGTCTAAATATGTCAATAGAGAATTAGCCCTACCTGAATATTTGAAAGGGTAATCCTAAAAGATGTAAAAAAGCGGAGTGATGTAATAAAAATGAGAGAGAAACAGAACCAGCATCAGAAACCTGAGGGCTCCTGTCATATCACTGCCTTGGTGCTTGAATCAGGTGTCAGGTAGAAGAGGTGGCTCAGCAGAAAAGATGATGTGCAGGGGGGTTGTGGAGCCAGTCCCCCAGAAGCTGCCAGTATCGGGACAGAGTAGTGGCCAGGACATCAGATGTCCCTAGGACAGCTCGGAGACATCAGCTCAAAGTTTTAGGAAAACAACAACTCTAAGAAATGAAGAAATCCTCTTTCAGGTGTATGCTCATTTTAGGAATTACAGTACTCTGGATAAAAATGATAAAATAATTGCCTAATTGATGACATTATTTTATACATCAGAAGACTTTAGAAAATATATATTATTGTACGTATAGTACCTAATGTTATTTAAGGCAGAGTTACAGAGCGAAGAACTTTTCTTAATGGAAGAATACCAATAGATTCTCTAAACAAAGTAGCTATTATTTAATAATGCTAATATGACTAAAATATGAAGGCAAAGAGAACCCAATCATATGAAATGAGACTACACTCTGGTCAATACTCCACTAAGTGTTTTATGTACATGAATGCATTTAACACAACAATTCAAAATTACATATTAAATATTGGCAAAATTTTATACTTGCTGATTGACATCATCTTTTTAAAAATTGTGTGGTTAAAGCCAAACCTCGAAACACAATCGTAGATTATAAAACAGAAACCATATTTATTTAGTACATTGACATTTAATCACTCTTACATAATTTTTTCTTAAAAAAAATTCTTCTACTAGTTTTAGAGGCCTTAAAAATGCCTGTGCTTCTATTCACAATAGCAAAGACTTGGAACCAACTTAAATGCCCATCAATGATAGGCTGGATAAAGAAAATGTGGCACATATACACCATGAGACACTATGCAACCATAAAAAAAGAATAAGTCCATGTCCTTTGCAGGAACATGGATGAAGCTGGAAACCATCATTCTCAGCAAACTAACACAGGAACAGAAAACCAAACACCGAGAGTTCTCACTCATAAGTGGGAGCTGAACAATGAGAACACATGGACACAGGGAGGGGAACATCACACAATGGGGCCTATGGGGGGGGGGGTGGGGGCTAGAAGAGGGATAGCATTAGGAGAAATACCTAATGTAGATGAAGGGTTGATGCATGCAGAAAACCACCATGGCACGTGTATACCTATGTAATAAACCTGCATGTTCTACACATGTATCTCAAAACTTAAAAGTATATATATATATATAAAAATAAAAGAATGCCTACACTTATATACATTTAGTTCCTTCTGGAAGATATCATAAAAATTCCATGCTTCATCAAATACTAAGATATTTGAGCTAATAATGTACAAACTGAAAAAAAATTCCAAGATAATCAATATTTTAAAATTATTTCTCAAAGTCTCTTTTTCACATGTGAAACTCATAGCTTTGTACACTCTTGATTTGGCATCTCTTTTATGTTTGGTATTTCCTGGAACAATGCTGTTAACATATACTCTGGGGGCGGGGGAAATTTGATTTGGCTAAATGTGGAGATCATACACACATAATCTTAAGGATTAACTTCAGAAAGTGGACTCAAGATAATTAGTGACTTGCCCGGGGCCAAATTTAATTCTTGTGATTTAATGCATGCTTTAAACTGGTCAATCTAAAAATATGTGTAGCCTTCTCTTTTGGAATTTATCCCTTCATTGTGTAGCAGGACAAGCCGCAGGGAAAACTCCTCAGACACCGAGTTAAAGAAGGAAGGGGTTTATTCGGCCGGGGGCATTAGCAAGACCCCTGTTTCAAGAGTCAAGCTCCCCGAGTGAGCAATTCCTGTCCCTTTTAAGGGCTCACAACTCTAAGGGGGTACGTGGGAGGGGGTTGTGATCGATTGAGCAAGCAGGAGGTACGTGACTGGGGGCTACATGCACCAGTAATTAGATCGGAACAAAACAGGATAGGGATGTTCACAGTGCTTTTCTATACAATGTCTGTAATCTATAGATAATGTAAACGATTAGGTCAGGAGTTGATCTTTAACTACTAGACACAGGGTGTGGCGCCGGGCTGTCTGCTGGTGGATTTCATTTCTGCCTTTCTAGTTTTTTTTTCTTTGGAGGCGGAAATTGGGCATAAGACAGTATGAGGGATGGTCTCCTCCCTTATTCCCCCATTTTGAGACTCTCACTCAGTAGTGGAAGTTCTCACTTTCATTTTCACTACCCACGTCTTCTTGCAAGACAGATCGATAGTGATTCATACAGTGTACGTGTGCTGAAGCATTTCGGTGAACTAAGGTAGCAATGAAGCTTTTTATCATTTGAAGAAGTACAGGTAGCAAACAAGGGAGCAGTAAGCAGGTTCCTATTACTATTATAACTCTTATTATAAGAGTTTTAAATTTTCCTAGCAGTGGGAACCATTTTCCAAACATGGCCCCAGGATCAAATCCATGCCACACGTGCACGGGCACATGTGCCAGTTTTGTCATATCTCTAACTATGTTTTCAACTACTTGCCCTTGATTATCTATGTGTAGGCAGCAATTAGTAAGGTTAAATTTCCTACAGACCTCTCCTTCAGTTGCTAGCAAGGAGTCAAGAGCTAATCAATTTTGACAGATAGCATTTCTCATCTGAGTTTCTTGCCGGGCCAGAATACTCAAGGCTCTGCTGGTTTTATTAGTGATTATTTTTAAGACAGCTTGTAACTGTATGATTCGATTGATCATGTAAATGGGGGGTCTGGTATCCCCATGAGCCATCTTGTGCCTAAGTAGCAGGCCCATAATATTGTATGATTCTCTCAGGGTGACATTTATCATTTTTTCAATTTCCTATAGCTATGCTTCTGTATTCGTGGGAAGTATAGACAGGGAAGCCCAGGAGTTCGACTGTTTTTATGGGCAGTAGGAAGAAAGAAGGTTTAATAGTGCCAATAGCACTACTCCCTGCCTACTGGTCAGGCAATTTGGCATAAGCTCTATGCCTACATATCCAGTAAAATCCAGCGGAGGCTGTCCAGTCCTAGTGGGACTCTGGGTGGGTCCACACGGTTTGCAACATTGGGAATTTACTAAATGGATTCCTTTCTGTGTGATTCGAACTCCACCAAGTGACTGTTTCTGTGGTACCATTACACAGTTTCTGTCTCAGACAACTAAGTCATCCTATGGGGTGACTCTATGCAATATTGTCTCTAGCTATGCAATATTGTCCAATAATTGAGGCTTTTACGACCTAGAAATTATCAGGGTGATTCTTTTGAGCCGGGAATTCATCAAGAACTGGGTCGGTAGGTACTAATTCTCGGGCTTCCCATGGCCATTGATCTCTTATTACAGTTTCTCCACATACATAACATGAAGTGACATTGAGAGACTGGGCTACATGCTCGGCTAATTGCAAAAACAAATTTCTTGTTTTTCCTGAAATTTCTAGTACTGACACATTTAGTTCATCACGGAAAGTGAATCCACATCTCGTTGGCTTCTGGGAGCCCCAATCAAATACTCCCACTGATTTAGCCATTCTTCAAAATCAGGAAGATCAGTTTCACATATGGTAGTGTAAAAATCCTGAATAGATTATCCACCACAGGTCTAACAATACAACAAAAAAGTTACGAGTGGCAGTAATTCCAAGAAAGTAAACATTGCTCTATTTTATAAGTTTTTCTAAATATGATTAACAGTATTCATTTTTCAAAGGTGAAAATTATCTTTATGGTTAATAAATAGAAAATAGAAATCAGAGAAAAATGAATGTCAATTCAATGCTTAATTAGAAGTGTCCAACCACATTCAAATTATAGGAGACTCTGTGGATTAGATTAGCATCTCTCCCCAGGTTTATGGTTCTGTGATGGTTTCTTCCCATGGACAATTTATATAAATCAAATATAATAGGTAAATTAATCTCTGTAACAAGATGAAAAATGAGATCATTATAATTATGTGAAATAGAAAATAAATTGGTTGAAATTATTAGAAAAGCAGCAAATGACAAGCTGTACTGTAATTATATTTTCAAAGAAATCCATGATACTTGAAGATTATATTTCCTGGATTTGTCAGAGAAAGGCTTTACAAAATATTTTTTTCTCTTATTAAAATTCCTATGCTTGCAGCAAGTTTGTTTTTTTGTTTTCCGACTATAAGAAATTATCTGACTTAAAGCTGCTGTACTAACTATTCATGCAGATGACTTAAAAGTATACCACAGATATCAGTAAAAGCTCCTTCAAGACTTAAAATAAAGAACGTGTGTGAAAGTGCCCTATATATGTATGCCCTTTAAAAATATTCTAAAATGATATGACTGCAAAGTATTAGTGATCTAGCTATTCATATCTCTCAGGTACCTATAAGTGGTAACAATAACGAAAACAAAGATGACATTTCTAGCCATGGCAGATTAAACTTGCCTTAGAAGAGGCTGAGAATAAGTCAATCTCATGATCTACTTTAAAATAAAAGGTTTTCTGCCAACTTAGTGAATACAAACAGAGAGAAATTGGAAGGAGGGAATATTTTTCTGAAACTTGTGCATTTTTAGAATCAGACTACCTTAATATAAATCACTGGGTGGTGCAGATGTATGCCAAGCTTCTCATGGGGTATAACTAAAGAAAAAATCAGTACATTTCTCCTATATTTATGAAAAAGCAAATCACTGAGGATAACAAGAAAAAGCAGGTACACTTCTTCTATATTTATGAAAGATCAAATACATAAACTTGAGAAGAAGATATTATCATTTCCATTGTTTAAATAGGGAAACTGAGTTTCAAATATGAGTAAACAAATTACAGGTATTAACTTATTATATTCTATAGAACATGCCTATAATCTTGACATTTTCTCAGGGATGAAGTGCTGGTCTCTGGAAAACAGCTACATCTTTTTTTCTCCATGTTGCTCAGAGGCAGAAGGAAAAGTGGAGACACCATCAGAATAGCAAGTTTTGTCCTACTGAAACAAATCAGATCCACCCTTGGGAGCCATGTTAGAACACGTGTGATTTCATGCTTCCATGACGTCAGTTTATGTAAGGCCACATTAGGAAAAAAGAATAATAGGCAGGACATTCCAAGGAGCATTGGCCACCACCCTCGCAGAGGCCAATATGAAGACAAAATTCATGTAAGATTATCATGAAACAATCCCTTTTTAGAATTACATTTTAAAAATGATGTATCCTTGTATATTGGTTATATTGGAGTGGAAAACTTGTCTTTTCATTCAAAGTCCCGTTGAAGAGGAGTTGGCAAACATTTTCTGGAAAGGACCATATGGTACATATTTTAGAATTTCCAGGACAAAGGTAAAAACAAAGAATATTATTTATTCTAGTTTTAAATGTAAACATTAAAAACTGCACACACACACACACACACACATTAGTTTGTGGACCACACAAAAACAGGCAGCAGGCCAGATTTGGCAATAGGCCTGTATTTTGCTGACCTCTGATATAGAACATGAAAAGCTGAGCAGAGATGTGATAAGGATTACACATCATGCAAAATACTGAATTTGACCAAGGATGAAACTTTGAGTTGTTTCTATTTGAAGAAGGACTGAGTGTGTTTAATTCTGACATCAGCATTTTTAACATAATTTGTATGAGCAAAGGATGGATCGTGGCGGGCTTTTTTGCTGGATTCTTCCCAAACATCCATATTCCACCAGGTGTTTTTTCTCTTCCAGCTATGGCAATTCCCTCTGCCCTCACGGTGATCAGGTAAGGAATGGATATAGAACACAATTCTGGCCAATAGATTATATAGGAAAGTCTATGTGGAGGCATTCCAGAAAGATTTTCTAAGAAGGAGACCTAGGTGATCCTCTTGTTTTTTGATATTCTTAATATGGTTCTATGTGAATATGAGATGTGACGCCAGGAGCAACTGCACCCATCCTGTGACCAGCCTGAATGGGAGACCGGTATGCAGAATGGCATATCAAAAATTTAATGTTATCACTTAGCTGGTTCTGCCTGCTTCGCCACCCAGATCCCAGAATGACCATAGATTCATATATTTTCTAAAACTCTTTCTAGATTATTTCTGATTCACAAAGGATACTTGTCTTTTATGTTATTATAACTGTATATGTGACATTTTAGCTTTCATCTGTATTTCTGTGAACTTAAAGCATTCTTGGGTTCAGAGCTATTTACATTTTTTTTTTTTTTAATAGCTAGGTCTTTTAAATTTTAGCTTCTGTCTATCTTCTGAGGTACTTGAGAAATAGGGCAGCCTCAAAGTATGACTTATGTGGACACCTTGATTTTAGGTGTCCAGATTTTCTGCAGATCTAGCATTCAAATGCAGACTGAGTTGGCCTCTTGCACTTGCACTAGGCTATGGCATATACTGGTCAGTCTGTGGATGGTGCCAGACACCTTGGTGCCCATCTGGCATCTGGCCACCAGAGTAGAATGGCATGGTACAGTTAGATGTGGTGGTAGTTGAACTAGAAAATACAAAGCAAGGATAGATGCAACCACCTGTGGTTGCTGTTACCTGAAATGCACAGTAGATGTGGAAACATCACTAAATAGGAGGTAGATCGAGGGTTGTCTTAAGAGAGAGAAATGTATTCCAGTGCAGGAGGGGTGGAGGTAATTCTTCTCCCTTTAAGCCTAGAGAACATTGCTAATGTGATACAGAGAAATTGTATGTGTGGAGTGCTATTGGCTTGAAAGTTGCATGTAGAGTTCACAGCATCAGAGAAGCAGTCAAGCCAGGAGGTGTAAGCCTATATCTGGGGCTACAAAGAAGGAAGTTGAAATATAACTGGAGAGCCCCCCTCAGAAATAGCTAAGAAGTTTGGAGAATACATCCTTGAGGTACACAGGATAATGAAACTTCACTTTAGATGCTGAAGTGAAGTTAACTTTAACACCAATTTTATTTCTCTTCCTTGTAAATTCTGTATGTATTCCTTCTCACTTGTGCTCTGCAACTATTTTCTATCAGATTGAATTAAGCACAAATGAAAATGAAGGCAAAATCCTTACCCTCACTAATCCTGCCAGGTAAGGGTATAGCACTTTTCTTCTAAAAATCTCCCAAATAAATAAATTACACTGAGCCTGAGTTCTTGGATTTAGACAAACATTTCCAAAATAGAACTATTAACCTGTCACTGAAGTGGGGGCAAGTCGCCCTTCTTATCTGGCAAGTATTAAAGAATGTTGGATGAATGAATTTTACTACTGCTCTATCTCATGGGAGTAAATTAGGCCAACAAAAAAAATGTGTGAGTTGATTAATTATTTGTGTTTATTGGCAGGACATTCCTAAGATAGTCTACCATGTACTCCCTCAGTTTATATTATGTTGGAGATGTCGAATATGGTTTTAAAATCCATTATTCAGAAATACAGTGAGAAAGTCTACATCTTTTATGTGCCAAGCCATGAAAGAAAGTGGTCATTGAAATAATAAAAGCAGCCTTTGTCTTAGGTAAGTTTCACATAAAATTTTGCATGCTGGAATTCGGAATTGCTTTGGGAACCAGCCAGACAACAACTGAGTGGGGACAGGACAAAATAAAGAAGGACATGTATGTACTATGTACATTTCATATGTCTTGAGTTTTATCTAAAGTAAGTCTGAATGCATATTCACTGGGTCATTTCCAAACAATTTTGAAAACATTATTTATACTTCATGGATAATGAACACTATAGGTTACAGATATTATTTATATTGCATATCAGAGAATAGGATATTGGTACCAGAAACTCAAATGTGATTGCCAACCACACTGAACTGAAATATTTCTGCCACTGCTATCAGAAAAAAAATTGCTATTTAATGATTCTGGACCAATTGAGCAACTGCTAGGTATTTTTCGAACAATTCTTTCATTCATTCATTTCTTCATTCATTCATTTAACAAGAATGAGTGTTTACTATGTGTGAAGCCCTGTGCGAAATGCTGGGAATATAAACAGTCCTGAAACTAATGTAATTTATGGTCCAGTATATTTTAAACTCCCAAAGTTAAAGTTTTATATATGCATTGTAATAGTATGTATAATGTAAGTCAGATAAAAAAATAGCTAGTATTTCAGAATTTAGATAAAGAAGGACACTAGCCTAGGACAAGGTAATCAACATAGCAGGAAACTATATTCAAAGCAATTGTCTTGCAACTTTATCGTGAATGTTGTATTTATTTCTTCTGCTTTAGATTTTCAATCAATGTAATGAATATCTATGATACAAAAAGTATGCTAAAAACAAGGATTCTTTGGTAAAATGACACAAACCAAATGAATGTTTATATTTTATATATCTCCATTATATTTATTTTTTCTAAATTAGGAATCCATGAGTCATCCTTGACTCATTTACATTCTTCACCAATTCCTCAATCCCCCACTGCTCAACCATTCCAACCTATTGATTCAATGTTCTTAATATATCTCAAATCCAGTCCCTACTCTTCATTCTCGACTGCTGCTATCTTATGCCAGGACACCATAATTTTTCCCTGCATTAATCTGCATTAGTAAAATAACCATAGTATAGGGTTTTCTGTTCTCTTTCTGGAAGTGCTCTGAATTTATCTTCTCATGCCACACAGACTACATTCTGAAGTCCACTTTTGTTCCCTTTATTATACTTCTCCTGTGGCTCTCCAATGCATACAAGATCAATTCCAAATCCTTTCGCATGGCATACAGGGTCATTTCTGTTCTATTTTCTGTCTGCTTTGGGGGCTCCATCAAGTACCACTGTTCCATCGAATACCCTGCACATTCCTCACATTGAGTCACTAACTGTCCCTGAAACATCTCATTCTCTGTCATCCCTTGTTTATTGTAATGCTTTTTTCCCTCCTCGTTGCCCCCCTTCAACTGTCATTTATATAGTAAAATATTACTCAATTTTCTGTTTAACCACTTTCTCCTCCTCAAATCTTTCCAAGCAAGAAAAGTTCTCTAATCCCTACTCTATTAGGGATTCTTACATTGCTATAAAGAAGAACGTTCCCAAATATGAGTACCTGCGTACCATTTTAAACTATTGGTCTGTAGAATGAAAATTTCATTGATTTTCACTTACAGCTTTTACCTTACAGCTCCTGAACCATTCCATACTGGCAGACACTGGGAACAGTATGGCCATTCTTTTGAATCTAATCTATTATCAATAGCATCCTAGGGAAAAAAAGAGTTAATACCATCAAGAAAATGTTGTAAATTCCAGGACTTTGTTTTGCATAATGGTCAAAACTTGCATTTGCAATTGAGGAACATTAGACAAAAATATTTAGTATAGTAAGGTTGACTTTTCTTTGAAACTCACAAATCTTATTTGCTTCAAAAATTAGTGAAATCCTTTCCTTATTAAACAACAACAAAAAATACCTGAGGCTGGGTAATATATAAAGAAAATAGATTTAATTGACTCATGGTTCTGCAAGTTGCATAAGGATGGCACCAACATCGTCTTGGCTTCTGGTGAGGGATTCAAGAAGCTTAAAATCATGGTGAAAGGCAAAGGGGAGCAGGCATATTACATGGCAAAAGCAGAACGAAAGAGAGTCACGGAGAGGAAGGTGTCACATTCATTTTTTTTAAATTTTACTATAACTTCTGGGATACATGTGCAGAACATGCAGGTTTGCTACATAGGTATACAGGTGCCATAGTGGTTTGCTACACCTATCAACCTGTCATCTAGGTTTTAAGTCCCACATGCATTAGCTATTTGTCCTAATGCTCTCCCTCCCTTTGCCCCACACCCCCCAACAGGCTCCAGTGTGTGATGTTCCCCTCCCTGTGTCCATGTGTTCTCATGGTTCAATTTCCACTTATGAGTGAGAACATGTGGTATTTGATTTTCTGTTTCTGTGTTAGTTTGCTGAGAATGATGGTTTCCAGCTTCACCATATCCCTGCAAAGGACATGAACTCATTCTTTTTCATGGCTACATAGTATTCCATAGTGTATATGTGCCACATTTTCTTTATCCAGTCTATCATTGATGGGCATTTGGGTTGGTTCCAAGTCTTTGCTATTGTGAATAGTGCTGCAATAAACATACGTGTGCATGTGTCTTTATAGTAGAATGATTTATAACCCTTTGAGTATATGCTCAGTAATGGGATTGCTGGGTCAAATGGAACCCTTTTAACTGACCAGATCTCAGGAGAACTCACTCACTGACATGAAGATAGCAACAAGCCATGAGGCCTCCACCCCCATGACTGAAATACCTCCCACCAGGCCCCACCTCCAGTGCTGGGGATTATAATTCAGCAGGAAGCAGGAAGCAGGCAGGCACAACGTCCAAACTGTATCACCTACTCAAGGGAAAGTTAGCTACTTTCTCTTCCGTGGTCCAATAACTAGCTACTGCAAATCTTTATTACTAGCAGTTATCTCAGTATCTGCCTACCTAATAACTATCAAGCTCCTTAACAACAAGAACTGTGTTGAATTCACAGTGATTTCCCCAATATCTTACACAAAAAGCCCTGATTCTGTAAAATTCAACTCCTGTTTATCAAAGAAATAAGAAATCAACAACTGTATAAATAGAAAACACAATTCTTTTTAATACATTCTTTTTAATGCAATTATGAATGCTGCTGCTGTGAAGATCTGCAAGCAAAGATTTGCATGCAGATGTAACTACAGGCCATTATAGCTCTAGTAGAATTTTCATAGATCTGCAGGAAAAGATTTACAATGCAGATCCATGGACATACGCTGAGGTACACATTGAAGTCCATTTGTTTACATCTGGATATTGTCCTGGGCTGAATTGTGCTCTCTTGCAAATTCTTGCACCATAAATCCTAATTCCAAGTACTTCAGAGTACTCTCAAAAGAGAGTAGAGATGCAGTAAATGTACCTGTAACTGGAGGAACTCAAATGTTTCCATGGGATGCATTTAAAAGAATGTTTTACATGTAGAATAAAGAAACAAATTACAGTGGCTCACGCCTGTAATCACAGCATTTTGGGAGGCCGAGGCGGGAGGATCACTTGAGGTCAGGAATTCAAGACCAGTCTGTCCAACATGGTGACCATTTCTTCTAAAAATACAAAAATTAGCTTGGTGTCATGGCGTGCACCTGTAATCCCAGCTACTCGGGAGGCTGAAGTGGGAGAATCCCTTGAACCTGGGAGGTGGAGAGACTCTGTCTCAAAAAAACAAAAACAACAACAACCAAAAAACCCACAAATTACTCTTTGAGAAGAAGTTTAATCTCCTATGCTTTTCTAGCATGTAACAAAATGTGCTATTTTGCTTTAAGTAGTGTATATTTCACTCAAGAAAGACAAAGAAAAATGATATTTCACTCAAGAAAAAAAAATAGAAGAATAAAAAAACAAGGAAGAGAGGAAGGGAAGAAGAAAGGAGAGGAGAGGAGAAAGAAAAATAAAAACTTCCATTTCTTCAGGCGACATCTTTTTGATGCCAGCTATCTACTTAGTGACCAAGCATGACCGATGTATATACGTATTTTGGCCCCATGTTTGTTGCGGTTATCTGCACTTGCTAAACTGTCCTAATATCCTCGTAAATTCTTCCCTGTAGGACTCTAGCAAAGTCCTCCTACAACTCCATGAATCCTTAGAGCCGCTATCCCTTCCTGATGATAGCTTCTTCAAACTTCAACAACCAATTTGGAAGCACAGATTAACAATTTTTTGTTTAGTCTTTTGTTCATTTCTTCAAAAGAATAGTTACAGAATACCTTAGGGGTAGTAATTACAAATGTTCTAAAAACCCTAGAGACTCAAAGAATATCAGAAAGGATACAAATAAGAAAGCATACAGGCTGGGCATGGTGGCTCACGCCTGTAATCCCAGCACTTTCGGAGGCCGAGGAAGGTGGATCATTTGAGGTCAGGAGTTTGAGATCAGACTGGCCAACATGGTGAAACCCCACCTGTACTAAAACTACAAAAATTAGCCAGGCGATAGTGGCGTGTGCCTGTAATCCCAGCTACTCAGGAGACTGAAGCAGGAGAATCGCTTGAGCCTGGGAGGCAGAGGTTGCAGTGAGCCGGGATAGCGCCACCGCATTCCAGTCTGTGCAACACAGTGAGACCTTGTCTTGCAAAAAATAAAATAATAATAATAAATAAGAAAGTGTACAAGCAAGCACCCATGGCTGGTAATTTTCTTAATATAACATATTAACTGTGCTTTATTTTCTGGAATCAAGTCTTTATAAGATATATACCTTGCAAATATTTTCTTCTATTCTGTAGGTTGTCTTTTCATTGTCTTAAGAGTTTCTGCAAAGGACATATGATTTTAATTTTTATTTGAAGTTCAGTTTTTCAAAGTTCATTTTTTGAATCATCTCTTTGATTTCGCATCCAAGAAATATATGCCTACCCCAAGATCACAAAAGTCTCTGTTTCTGTTTTCTTTTAGAGGTTTTATAGCATTAGGCTTTACATTTAGGTCTAAGATCCAATTTGAATTGATGCATTTTAAACAACTTTATTGAGGTATATTTTGCATAGCATAAAGTTCACCCATTTAAGGTGTGCATTTCAATGATTTTTAGGAATGTTACCAAGTGATGCAACTATCACCATAAATCAGTTTTAGAACATTTGTATCTCTCATCTCAATAATATTCCTCATACTTATTTACAATTACTGCTCCAACCCTCAGCCTCAGGCAAGCAATAAGCTAGTTTCTGTTGTATAAATTTGTTTCTATGGATATTTAGTGTAAATGGAATCGTAAAAAACGTGATCTCTTGTGCATGGCCTCTTTCATTAGGCAGAATGTTTTTGAGGGTCAGCCACAACATAGTGTGTATGAGTAGTTCATTCCTTCTTATGGCTGACTAGTATTCCATTGTATGATTATAACAAATACTGTCTATCCATCCACCAGTTCAGGGGCATTTGGGTCCTTTCCAGTTTTTGGCGATTATGAATAATGCTGCTGTAAAGATCTGCCTGCAAGGATTTGTATGCAGATTTGTTTACATCTGGATATTGTTATGGGCTCAATTGTGCTCTCTCGCAAATTCTTGCACCATAAATCCTAATTCCAAGTACTTCAGAGTGTGACTGCATTTGGAGATAGTGTCTGTAAAGAGATAATGCAAGTAAAACGGGGCCATTAGAGTGGGCCCTTATCCAATATGACCAGTTTCCTTACAGGAATTGGAGTATAGGACCCAGGCACACACACAGGGAAAAGCAAGTGAAGACAGTGGTAAAAGACAGTCATCTGTCACCAAAAAAAGAGACACTCAGAAGAAACGAATCCTGCCAACAACTTGATCTTGGGCTTCCATACTCCAGAATTCTGAGGAAATTCATTTCCGTTATTTAAACCACCTGTTTGTGGTGCTTCGTTATGGCAGCCATATCTAACTAATACATATATCAATTTGTTCCAGCAACATTTGTTGTAAAAACAAAACTATCTCCACTGCATTGTCTGGGTACTTTTATCCATATATGTGTAGATTTATTCTGGATTCAATATTCTATTCCACTGATCTATTTATCTGTCTTTAACCCAATACCAACTTGTCCTTTATTGATATAGATTTACAGTATAAGACTTGAAATCAAGCAGCATTAGTCCTCCATTTTTTTTTCTTTTTCGGACTTGTTTTAGTTATTCTAACTCCATTGTTTTTTCCATATGAATTTGAGAGTCAGATTGCCAATTTCCCCCTCAAAATTATTGCTGGGATTTTTATTGGGATTGCATTGTACCTGTTGATCATCTGGGGAAGAACTGGTATCTGAACATATTAAGTTTTTTGAGACATGAACAAAAATCTATTTAGACCTTCTTCAGTTAATCTCAACAATATATTGAAGTTTTTTGGGCATAGATCCTACACATTCTTGATACATTTCTCCCTAAACAGTTTACATTTTCATTATACTTTAATAATATTTTAAAATTTTATTGTTGATTGTCATTAATATAAAGACATTTGAATTTATGTATTGAAATCTTGTTAAAATCACTTTAGCTCTAGTAGACTTTTTATAGATTCCTTTGGGTTTTCTACATAATCTTTCTTAAACCTTTAGGTTCAGGAACACACGTACAGGTTTATTATGTAGGCAACCCTATGTGAGAGGGATTTGTTGTACAGAATATTCTATCACCCAGGTACCAAGCCTAGTACCCATCAGTTATTTTTCCCAGTCCTCTCCCTTCTCCCACCCTCCACCCACAGGTATGCCACAGTGTTTGTTCCCTTCTATGTGTTTACGTGTTCTCATCACTTAGCTCCCACTTATATTTACGTCAGAACATGCGGTATTTGGTTTTCTCTTCCTGCACTGGTTTGCTAAGGATAATGGCCTCCAGTTCCATACATGTTCCTGCAAAGGACATGAGTTCGTTCTTTTTTTTATAGTTGCATAGTATTCCGTGGTGTATATGTATCACATTTTCTTTATCCAGTGTACCATTTATGGGCATTTAGGTTGATTCCATATCTTTGCTATTGTAAATAGTGTTGCCATGAACATACATGTTCAAGTGTCTTTGTAACAGAACAATTTATATTCCTTTGGTTATATATAGAAAGGATTGCTGGGTCAAATGGTAGTTCAGATTTCAGCTCTTTGAGGAATCATCACCTTGCTTACCACAATGGTTCAACTAATTTACTCTCCTATCAACAGTGTATAAGCATTCATTTTTCTCTGCAACAGTCCCAGCGTCTGGTATTTTTTGACTTTTTAATAATAGCCATTCTGACTGGTGTGATACGGTATCTCATTGTGGTTCTGATTTGCATTTCTCTAATGATCAGTAATATTGAACTTTTTTTTTTTTTTTTTTTTTTGAGACAGAGTCTTGCTTTGTTGCCCAGGCTGGAGTGTAGTAGCGTGATGTCTGCTCACTGCAAACTCTGCCCCCCAGGTTCACGCCAGTAGCTCGGACTACAGGCGCCTGCCACCATGCCTAGCTAATTTTTTGTATTTTTAGTAGAGACGGGGTTTCACTGTGTTAGCCAGGATGGTCTCGATCTCCTGACCTCGTGATCCACCCGCGTCGGCCTCCCAAAGTGCTGGGATTACAGGTGTGAGCCACCGTGCCCGGCCTGAACTTTTTTCATATGTTTGTTGGCTGCATACATGTCTTCTTTCGAAAAGTCGTCTGTTCATATCCTTTGCCCACTTCGTCATGGTGTTGTTATTTTATTGTAAAGTTATTTAAGTTCCTTATAGATGATAGATATTAGACCTTTGTCAGATGCATAGTTTACAAAAAATTTCTCCCATCCTGTTTATTGTCTTTTTACTCTGTTGATAGTTTATTTTCCTGTGCAGAAGCTCTTTAGCTTAATTAGATCTCATTTGTCAATCTTTGCTTTTGTTGCAATTGCTTCAGTGTCTTAGTCATGAAATCTTTCCCATTCCAAAACCAGAATGGTATTGACTAGTTTGTGTTTCAGGGTGTTTATAGTTTTGGGTTTTACACTTAAGTGTTTAATCCACCTTGAGTTGATTATTGTATATGGTGTATGGAAGGGTTCCAGTTTCTATCTTTTGCATATGGCTAGCCAGTTATCCTAGCACCATTTATTCAACAGGGAGTCCTTTCCTCATTGCTTGTTTTTGTCAGCTCCGTCAAATGTCAGATGGTTGTAGGTATGCAGCCTTTCTGGACACTCTATTCTGTTCCATTGGTCTAAGTTTCTGTTGTTTGTTTGTTTTTTGGAGACAGAGTCTCGCTCTATCCCCCAGGCTAGAGTGCAATGGTACAATCCCGGCTCACTGAAATCGCCCCCTCCTGGGTTCAAGTGATTCTCCTGCCTCAGTTCCCCCAGTAGCTGGGATTACTGACACACATGCTGCCACACCTGGCTAATTTTTGTATTTTTAGTAGAGACGGGGTTTCACCATGTTGGTCAGGCTGGTCTTGAACTCCTGACCTCAGGTGATCCACCCGCCTCAGCCTCCCAAAGTGCTGGGATTACAAGTGTGAGCCACAGTGCTGGGCCTAGGTGTCTGGTTTTGTACCAATACCATGCTGTTTTGGTTACTGTAGCCTTGTAACGTAGTTTGAAGTTAACTAGAATGATGCCTCCAGCTTTGTTCTTTTTGCTTAGAATTGCCTTCAGTATTCCAGTTCTTTTTTGGTTCATGTGAATTTTTAAATATTTATTTATTTTTATTTATTTATTTATTTATTTATTTATTTTTTATTATTATTATACTTTAAGTTCTAGGGTACATGTGCATAACGTGCAGGTTTGTTACATATGTATACTTGTGCCATGTTGCTGTGCTGCACCCATCAACTCGTCAGCACCCATCAACCTCATCATTTACATCAGGTATAACTCCCAATGCAGTCCTCCCCCCTCCCCCCTTCCCATGATAGGCCCCTGTGTGTGATGTTCCCCTTCCTGAGTCGAAGTGATCTCATTGTTCAGTTCCCACCTATGAGTGAGAACATGTGGTGTTTGGTTTTCTGTTCTTGTGATAGTTTGCTGAGAATGATGGTTTCCAGCTGCATCCATGTCCCTACAAAGGACACAAACTCATCCTTTTTTATGGCTGGATAGTATTCCATGGTGTATATGTGCCACATTTTCTTAATCCAGTCTGTCACTGATGGACATTTGGGTTGATTCCAAGTCTTTGCTATTGTGAATAGTGCCGCAATAAACATACGTGTGCATGTGTCTTTATAGTAGCATGATTTATAATCCTTTGGGTATATACCCAGTAATGGGATGGCTGGGTCATATGGTACTTCTAGTTCTAGATCCTTGAGGAATCGCCATACTGTTTTCCATAATGGTTGAACTAGTTTACAATCCCACCAACAGTGTAAAAGTGTTCCTATTTCTCCACATCCTCTCCAGCACCTGTTGTTTCCTGACTTTTTAATGATCGCCATTCTAACTGGTGTGAGATGGTATCTCATTGTGGTTTTGATTTGCATTTCTCTGATGGCCAGTGATGATGAGCATTTTTTCATGTGTCTGTTGGCTGTATGAATATCTTCTTTTGAGAAATGTCTGTTCATATCCTTTGCCCACTTTTGGATGGGGTTGTTTGTTTTTTTCTTGTAAATTTGTTTGAGTTCTTTGTAGGTTCTGGATATTAGCAGTTTGTCAGATGAGTAGATTGCAAAAATTTTCTCCCATTCTGTAGGTTGCCTGTTCACTCTGATGGTAGTTTCTTTTGCTGTGCAGAAGCTCTTTAGTTTAATGAGATCCCATTTGTCAATTTTGGCTTTTGCTGCTGTTGCTTTTGGTGTTTTAGACATGAAGTCTTTGCCCATGCCTATGTCCTGAATGGTACTACCTAGGTTTACCTCTAGGGTTTTTATGGTATTAGGTCTAACATTTAAGTCTCTAATCCATCTTGAATTAATTTTCGTATAAGGAGTAAGGAAAGGATCCAGTTTCAGCTTTCTACTTACGGCTAGCCAATTTTCCCAGCACCATTTATTAAATAGGGAATCCTTTCCCCATTTCTTGTTTCTCTCAGGTTTGTCAAAGATCAGATGGCTGTAGATGTGTGCTATTATTTCTGAGGACTCTGTTCTGTTCCATTGGTCTATATCTCTGTTTTGGTACCAGTACCATGCTGTTTTGGTTACTGTAGCCTTGTAGTATAGTTTGAAGTCAGGTAGTGTGATGCCACCAGCTTTGTTCTTTTGACTTAGGATTGTCTTGGAGATGCGGGCTGTTTTTTGGTTCCATATGAACTTTAAAGCAGTTTTTTCCAATTCTGTGAAGAAACTCATTGGTAGCTTGATGGGGATGGCATTGAATCTATAAATAACCTTGGGCAGTATGGCCATTTTCACAATATTGATTCTTCCTATCCATGAGCATGGTATGTTCTTCCATTTGTTTGTGTCCTCTTTTATTTCACTGAGCAGTGGTTTGTAGTTCTCCTTGAAGAGGTCCTTTACATCCCTTGTAAGTTGGATTCCTAGGTATTTTATTCTCTTTGAAGCAATTGTGAATGGAAGTTCATTCATGATTTGGCTCTCTGTTTGTCTGTTACTGGTGTATAAGAATGCTTGTGATTTTTGCACATTAATTTTGTATCCTGAGACTTTGCTGAAGTTGCTTATCAGCTTAAGGAGATTTTGGGCTGAGACAATGGGATTTTCTAAATATACAATCATGTCATCTGCAAAGAGGGACAATTTGACTTCTTCTTTTCCTAACTGAATCCCCTTGATTTCTTTCTCTTGCCTGATTGCCCTAGCCAGAACTTCCAACACTATGTTGAATAGGAGTGGTGAGAGAGGGCATCCCTGTCTTGTGTCAGTTTTCAAAGGGAATTTTTCCAGTTTTTGCCCATTCAGCATGATATTGGCTGTGGGTTTGTCATAAATAGCTCTTATTATTTTGAGGTACGTTCCATCAATACCGAATTTATTGAGCGTTTTTAGCATGAAAGGCTGTTGAATTTTGTCAAAAGCCTTTTCTGCATCTATTGAGATAATCATGTGGTTCTTGTCTTTGGTTCTGTTTATATGCTGGATTATTATTATATCAGAGACTTGTATTGCTGGATTATGTTTATTGATTTGCGAATGTTGAACCAGCCTTGCATCCCAGGGATGAAGCCCACTTGATCATGGTTGATAAGCTTTTTGATGTGCTGCTGAATCTGGTTTGCCAGTATTTTATTGAGGATTTTTGCATCGATGTTCATCAGGGATATTGGTCTAAAATTCTCTTTTTTTGTTGTGTCTCTGCCAGGCTTTGGTATCAGGATGATGTTGGCCTCATAAAATGAGTTAGGAAGGATTCCCTCTTTTTCTATTGATTGGAATAGTTTCAGAAGGAATGGTACAAGCTCCTCCTTGTAACTCTGGTAGAATTCAGCTGTGAATCCATCTGGTCCTGGACTTTTCTTGGTTGGTAGGCTATTAATTATTGCCTCAATTTCAGAGCCTGCTATTGGTCTATTCAGGGATTCAACTTCTTCCTGGTTTAGTCTTGGAAGAGTGCAAGTGTCCAGGAAATTATCCATTTCTTCTAGATTTTCTAGTTTATTTGCATAGAGGTGTTTATAGTATTCTCTGATGGTAGTTTGTATTTCTGTGGGGTCGGTGGTGATATCCCCTTTATCATTTTTTATTGCGTCTATTGGATTCTTCTCTCTTTTCTTCATTAGTCTCGCTAGCGGTCTGTCAATTTTGTTGATCTTTTCAAAAAACCAACTCCTAGATTCATTGATTTTTTGGAGGGTTTTTTGTGTCTCTATCTCCTTCAGTTCTGCTCTGATCTTAGTTATTTCTTGCCTTCTGCTGGCTTTCGAATGTGTTTGCTCTTGCTTCTCTAGTTCTTTTAATTGTGATGTTAGAGATCTTTCCTGCTTTCTCTTGTGGGCATTTAGTGCTATAAATTTCCCTCTACACACTGCTTTAAATGTGTCCCAGAGATTCTGGTATGTTGTATCTTTGTTCTCATTGGTTTCAAAGAACATCTTTATTTCTGCCTTCATTTCGTTATGTACCCAGTAGTCATTCAGGAGCAGGTTGTTCAGTTTCCATGTAGTTGAGCAGTTTTGATTGAGTTTCTTAGTCCTGCATTCTAGTTTGATTGCACTGTGGTCTGAGAGACAGTTTGTTATAATTTCTGTTCTTGTACGTTTGCTGAGGAGTGCTTTACTTCCAATTATGTGGTCAATTTTGGAATAAGTGCGATGTGGTGCTGAGAAGAATGTATATTCTGTTGATTTGGGGCGGAGAGTTCTATAGATGTCTATTAGGTCTGCTTGCTGCAGAGATGAGTTCAATTCCTGGATATCCTTGTTAACTTTCTGTCTCGTTGATCTGTCTAATGTTGACAGTGGAGTGTTGAAGTCTCCCATTATTATTGTATGGGAGTCTAAGTCTCTTTGTAAGTCTCTAAGGACTTGCTTTATGAATCTGGGTGCTCCTGTATTGTGTGCATATATATTTAGGATAGTTAGCTCTTCCTGTTGAATTGATCCTTTTACCATTATGTAATGGCTTTCTTTGTCTCTTTTGATCTTTGATGGTTTAAAGTCTGTTTTATCAGAGACTTGTATTGCAACCCCTGCTTTTTTGTGTTCTCCATTTGCTTGGTAAATCTTCCTCCATCCCTTTATTTTGAGCCTATGTATGTCTCTGCGTGTGAGATGGGTCTCCTGAATACAGCAGACTGATGGGTCTTGACTCTTTATCCAGTTTGCCAGTCTGTGTCTTTTAATTGGAGCATTTAGTCCATTTACATTTAAGGTTAATATTGTTATGTGTGAACTTGATCCTGCCATTATGATATTAACTGGTTATTTTGCTCGTTAGTTGATGCAGTTTCTTCCTAGCCTAAATGGTCTTTACATTTTGGCATGTTTTTGCAATGGCTGGTACCAGTTGTTCCTTTCCATGTTTAGTGCTTCCTTCAGGGTCTCTTGTAAGGCAGGCCTAGTGGTGACAAAATCTCTAAGCATTTGCTTATCTGTAAAGGATTTTATTTCTCCTTCACTTATGAAACTTAGTTTGGCTGGATATAAAATTCTGGGTTTAAAATTCTTTTCTTTAAGAATGTTGAATATTGGCCCCCACTCTCTTCTGGCTTGAAGAGTTTCTGCCGAGAGATCTGCTGTTAGTCTGATGGGCTTCCCTTTGTGGGTAACCCGACCTTTCTCTCTGGCTGCCCTTCAGATTTTTTCCTTCATTTCAACTTTGGTGAATCTGGCAATGATGTGTCTTGGAGTTGCTCTTCTCGAGGAGTATCTTTGTGGCGTTCTCTGTATTTCCTGGATTTGAATGTTGGCCTGCCCTACTAGGTTGGGGAAGTTCTCCTGGATGATATCCTGAAGAGTGTTTTCCAACTTGGTTCCATTTTCCCCCTCACTTTCAGGCACCCCAATCACACGTAGATTTGGTCTTTTGACATAATCCCATACTTCTTGCAGGCTTTGTTCATTTCTTTTTCTTCTTTTTTCTTTTGGTTTCTCTTCTCGCTTCATTTCGTTCATTTGATCCTCAATCGCTGATACTCTTTCTTCCAGTTGATCGAGTCGGTTACTGAAGCTTGTGCATTTGTCATGTATTTCTCGTGTCATGGTTTTCATCTCTTTCATTTCATTTATGACCTTCTCTGCATTAATTACTCTAGTCATCAATTCTTCCACTTTTTTTTCAAGATTTTTAGTTTCTTTGCGCTGGGTACGTAATTCCTCCTTTAGCTCTGAGAAGTTTGATGGACTGAAGCCTTCTTCTCTCATCTCGTCAAAGTCATTCTCCATCAAGCTTTGATCCGTTGCTGGCGATGAGCTGCGCTCCTTTGCCGGGGGAGATGCACTCTTATTTTTTGAATTTCCAGCTTTTCTGCCTTGCTTTTTCCCCATCTTTGTGGTTTTATCTGCCTCTGGTCTTTGATGATGATGGTGACGTACTGATGGGGTTTTGGTGTAGGTGTCCTTCCTGTTTGATAGTTTTCCTTCTAACAGTCAGGGCCCTCAGCTATAGGTCTGTTGGAGATTGCTTGAGGTCCACTCCAGACCCTGTTTGCCTGGGTGTCAGCAGCAGAGGCTCAGTTGAAAATGCAGAAATCACTGGTCTTCTGTGTCGCTCGCGCTGGGAGTTGGAGACTGGAGCTGTTCCTATTCGGCCATCTTGCTCCGCCCCCTAAAATATTTATTTTTATACCTCCGGGAAGAATGTCATGCTATCTAATAATATAAATATTTATATCAGGGCAAAAATGTCCTTAAATACTGCTTTAGTTGTTTTACCCACATTAAGATATCCTATGTGCTATGGTTTGGATGTTTGTTCCCTCCAAAACTCATATTAAAATTTGGTTGCCATTGTGATTTTTGAGTGGTGATTGGTCCTTGAGGTCACTTTTCTCATAAATGAATTAATGTTGTTATGCAGGAGTAGGTTTATTATTATGATAGCTGATTTTTTTTTTATTAAAAAGGTAAGTTTGGGTCCCTGTCTGCTCTCTCTCCTTCTCTCTCTCTCTCTCTCTCACCCTCTTGTTTTCTGCCACATCATGGCACAGCAAGAAGGCCCTCATAAGATGCCCACACCTTGACATTGGATTTCCTAGTCTTCATGATTGTAAGTCAATAAATTTCTGTTAATTATAAATTATCTAGGTCTCATATTCTGTTACAGCAGCACAAAGCAAACAAAAACACTATATTTCCATTTTTATTCAACTCTAAACATTTTCCAATTTTTCTTTTGATATCTTAAGTACATAATTTAGTTTTTAAATATTTGAGGAATTTTCAGGTATTTTTCTGCTACTGAATTCTATTTAATGCCACTGTGTTTAGAGAATATGTATTTTCTTTTAACATCATATGTTCATATTACATTTAAATACATAAAAGTACTTGAATGCTTGTAATTTATTGGGACTTATTTTATGTTTCATAATATGAGCTATCTTGGTAAATGCTGAGTGTACATTTGAAAAGAACAATTCTTCTTACCCCAGTTCTCACATATTTTAATCAAAATGAACCTTTGCTCTGTTAAGTATCTTAATCCTGCAAAGTAATTAATGCACTTTTCCCCATGCTATGGAGAAGTAAACCTTAAAATGACTTGAAATTAAAATAAATTCATTTCTCTCCTGCTATTTTGCTTAAGGGTAACAACTCATGGGGAAAAATACAGACTATCACACTTTCTAATTTATAGCAGAAATTATACACACACAGAATGAAAAAAACTGAAAGGCAAAGGATTTGTGCACTTGACGGCTTCCCCTAAATGCGATTTCTCTAGATGGAATTTCAGTGCACGTAAAGTTCATAGAGTATAGAGCCCTTAGGAATTTTACATTCCTATGGTAAAATAGAATACACGTTTTCTCTTTTAGACTACTTAAAAAATGACCAAAATCAAAAGGGTATACAAACACGAGCAATCATGTACTTAATCATTTCTTTTTTAAAAAAAATAGTGTGTAGCAGAAACCATCCTAATTTTTTTCAAGTTTTCCAATAATGAGTTCAAGATGTCTTAACCACATGTCACTGAATCTCTGCAAATTTAGGATCATCTGTAGGACAAGACTTGTACTTTCAAAGTATGTTTGCTTTCAAAAGGCCTCAGAACTCTGAGACTCTTTCCACCCTTCATGAACCTCACCATTGAATGACTCACTATGGGTGGGGAGTGTGGGATATCACCCTTCATAAGCCCACCAATGTGGTCTTGGCAGTTACTTGACTCCTCTGACAAAATGGGAAATAACACAGGGAAGCCATCATGCTATGTTTTCATGCTACACAGAAACGATTCTTGCTAAAAATATTACACAGATTTGCAAGGACTCAGAAGTACATAAAATATATTTTGATGCTTTGTCTTTTATATAGATGTGTGTTTATATTCAGAGTTTATCAGAAAATATCAATAATAAAGTTAACACTGAAAATCAGAGGTATTCTCTAAGATCCCCAAACCAAATTCATTCACATTTTAAGATTTTCAATCATATCTTAAATCTTGACAGAACAATTTGCTATACATAAGGGGAAAGGTCATTTTCCTGAATATGCAGGAAAAAAAATCACAAAATAATACTGCACTAACCTATCTTTTTTTTTTTTTTTTTTTTTTTTTTTTTTGAGACAGAGTCACGCTCTGTCACCTAGTCTGGAGTGCAGTGGCCAGATCTTAGCTTACTGTAAGCTCCACTTCCCGGGTTCCCACCATTCTCCTGCCTCAGCCTCCCAAGTACCTGGGACTACAGGCACCCGCCACCTCGCCCGGCTAATTTTTTGTATTTTTTAGTAGAGACGGGGTTTCACCTTGTTAGCCAGGATGGTCTCGATCTCCTGACCTCATGATTTGCCCGGCCTCCTCATTTTTAATTTAACTTGAAATAACATCAGTAGCTGATTCTGCTTCATATGATGATTATCAGCACCTCGTAAAACTGTGACAAGAGCAACATTTTTATATTAATTTAATATATAAGTTCACATTCACATTAAAAAATCAACTGTAACAGAATTGACTGTAGCCAAGTGTATTTTATGTTAATGAAAAAAGGCTAAATGTAAAGTTTCATATTGTTCTCTTGAATTTTTAATAGATTTCTCCAAAATTTGATATACAATATTTATACCAACCGTAGAGCATGTTTCTTAATGTCTTTTGAAGCCTTGAATAGGAAAAAAAAGTAAAATTATCCAGGTGCAGTATCTCACGCCTGTAATCCCAGCACTTTGGGAGGCCGAGGCGGGCGGATCACGAGGTCAGGAGATCGAGACCATCCTGGCTAACATGGTGAAATCCCGTCTCTACTAAAAACACAAAAAAATTAGCCAAGAGTGGTGGCGGGCGCCTGTAGTCCCAGCTACTCGGGAGGCTGAGGCAGGAGAATGGTGTGAACCCAGAAGGTGGAGCTTGCAGGGAGCCAAGATTGTGACCCTGCACTCCAGCCTGGGCAACAGACGGAGACTTTGTCAAAAAAAAAAAAAAAAGTAAAATTAACCACTGAATATTCGTTTTGATTTTAAGTGGTTGATCAATTACCTTTATGTTTTTCCTAACCCATAGAGAAATAGTTGAAAGGGTACACACATCAACATGGATGCGGGGTTGTAGGAGTATCGCATATAATACTGATAAAAGGCAGATCACAAGAAGTGACTTAATTGCATTCCTAATACCATAGCCAATCATTTAATTTACCCCCCATACTGCTAGCTTCCTTCTCAAGGGCAGTACCCGTCCTGTAGGACTGATGTGAAAGTAGAAAGTAAAAGGTTTCAGAAGAGACTAAGCTACGCTTACTGACTTTCTTTGTTCTTTTTCAACAAATTGTGAAATAGATATTAATTTCCATTTTACCAACTACATATTTAACCACAATGGTTAAAAAACTGCAAGACACCTGTTATTTTAACCTTGAAACTCCATTTTTCAAGAGCACACAGGGACTGTAAGTAGAGAATAACAATAGTTGATTTTCCTTTATGAGTAAAGACAGTTAACAGATTCCACATTATGAAAAATGGAATTTTATAGCCAGAAAGATCTTAGTGATAACAAATATAAAATAAAGAAACTGAAGCTTAGAAAGGTTAAGTGACTTGCCCAACTTTCCCCAAGCTGATAGTGACAGAAGTAGCATTGAAATACATGCCTCTTGAATTACATATTTTATTGAATGGCTTACCTTACCTTAACTTTCACATCAACTGCTCCATTGACTCTTTCATTAGGGGAAAAAGACATTCCTGGGCTTTTAGAATAATCTCTTTGTGGAGCTGATTCACTTTTGGCCGTATTTCTTTATAACCACAGCATGTTCATACTTTACAGAGTTCCGATGGGCTGGGTTCCAAAGACTGTTAGAAACATAGTCAAATGGGACTTGCAAACTGACTGCTCTTAATGGCCACTTCCAAGAGAGCTTCAGGCCATTAAAAGTCACCTATTCTGTTTTATTGGGCACACAGCCAGTTAGTTCCACAGCTAGTGTTGTATTGAAACCCAGGGCCTAGCTGATACGTTAGGAAATTTTCCTCTTTTCTTCTCTCATTCCACTTCTCCAATCTAGAAATAAACTTGAAATTACAGACTGATTGTAAAGAATCACTCAATAAAAGAATTAAAGGCCATAGCCTTTTATTCACTTATTACACACAATAATTTCCTAGTCTGCATTTCATTACAGCAAAAAAAATAGGTAAGCACAAAAACTACTGTTTATACCTGTGCAATTAGTTTGTGTGTGTGTGTGCGTGGGTGCATGTGCATGCATGTGGGGTGTGTGGATAATGAAACAGCAAGCAAATAAAACTTAAGCTTTAGGGGTGCTCATCTGAGTAAGTCCTTTCCAACGCCCCGGGAGAGGGTCAGCAGTGGTTTCACATGACCATGCAGCGGGTTCACATAACCACATGTTTTTAGAAAATTCACAAAAGTAAGTTACTTTTACTGTAGTTGGTTAAGAGGGCCATGTCTTTTCATTCTTGCTTAATTTTCGTCACACTTCACCTGGCGTAGAATGTTGTCAAAGTGATTGCAGGAATACTTGAGATCCATCAAGAGGAAGTTGAACAAGGGATACACTTAGTTCTGGTTTAATGTGCTTCCCAGTCACTGCCACATATGATCAAGCTATTGTCTCTAAGTTTTCTAGGCCAGACAGCGACAGGTCTAGAATACCAACCAAAGTTTTCTGTGTTTAATGGTAATGATCTTAACACTGTAGGACTGAAATAAGAAAACATTTTCTGTATTTACCAATTAGTAAATATTCTAGGCTTTGTGGGCCACATATGAGATGTCGTATGTTCTTAAAAAAAAAACAAAAAAACCAAAAAAACACAAATCTTAAAAATATTCAAGGCCGGGCGCGGTGCCTCCCGCCTGTAATCCCAGCACTTTGGGAGGCTGAAGCGGGCGGTTCACGAGGTCAGGTGATTGAGACCATCCTGGCTAACACAGTGAACCCCCGTCTCTACTAAAAATACAAAACAAAATTAGCCAGGCGTGGTGGCAGGTTCCTGTAGTGCCAGGTACTCAGGAGGCTGAGGCAGGAGAATGGCGTGAACCCGGGAGGCGGGAGCTTGCAGTGAGCCGAGATCACTCCAGCCTGGGCGACAGAGCGAAACGACGTCTCAAGAAAAAAAAAATTTTTTGTCATACATTAGATAAGTGCATATGACGCTTCTGTTTTTGAATGCTCTACTCTGTGTGATTGCTCTATTTGTTGACATTTTCCCTGATATCACAAATCTTATTTACTGTAGATTTGTCACAGGTCTTAATAATTGATGTTATAAATTCTCCAGATTTCCTTGACAATTACTTGATCTTTTCAATTTAATATACATTTTAGACTCAGCTGATTAAGTTTAGATTAGGATTGAATTAAAATTATACATTGATTTGTAATAATTGACTTTACAGAGTCTTGCACCTACAGTATACAATATACAGATGTGGTATATTTCTAGATATATTTAGGTCTTCTTAAATGTATTTAAATAAGAGGTTATAGCATTGGTTGTAGAAATCTTTTGCATCATTTTAAAATTTACATCTCTGTATTTAATATTCTCTATTTCATTTTCTGTACACCACTGGTTTATAGAAATGGAAATGTTGTATATTGTTATTACATTCTGATACTTTACTAAATTTACTTATTAATTCTAATATAGTTTTGAAATTAGATTTTCCAGGTACACAATAATTGTCTGCAATCAATTAAAACTATTACTTCATTTTCAGTCTTTATGTAGTTTCTCTCTAGTATAATGTTGATGAAAAGTGATATTAGAAATTGTCAATCTTTCTTTTCCAGTCTGAGGTGGGAAGTTTTCAACAATGGACGATAAGGTTATAATGCTGACTACGAAGTTTTCTGTAGATGTTGTTCAGCACTTCCCTTTTATTTCTAGTTTGTAAAGACTTTTTAATTATAAGTGTGCGTTGAATTTTCTCCCTTGTTAACATGTGAATTTTATGTTAACATAGTGAATTATTATAACTGATTTTCAAATGTTAAAACATACTCGATATATCATCATTTTTGAATGTGGTTGGATGTAATGTGCTTAAGATATTTTTATCTATGTTCATTGGAGAAATTGGTCTGTAATTCCCTGTATTACAATGTTCTTATTTTATGCTGATATCAAGGTTATGCTGTCCTCATCAAGAGTTGAGAAATGTGGCCAGGCACGGTGGCTCACGCCTGTAATCCCAGCACTTTGGGGGGCCAAGGGGGGAAGATCACGAGGTCAGGAGATCGAGATCATCCTGACCAACATGGTGAAACTCCATCTCTACTAAAAATACAAAAATTAGCTGGGTGTGGTGGCGGGCGCCTGTAGTCCCAGCTACTCGGGAGGCTGAGGCAGGAGTATCGCTTGAACCCAGGAGGCAGAGATTGCAGTGAGCTGAGATTGCGCCACTGCACTCCAGACTGATGACAGAGAGAGATGCTATCTCGAAAACAAAAACAAAAACAAAAAAAAGTCTTTGTTGTTGTCATTATTTGTTCTCAGAGGTAATCTCTGTAAAATTGGTGTAATTCCCTCCTCTGAGTATCGGGAAGAATTTACCAGTGAAGCTCCCTAGACCTGGAGTTTATGGGAAAAGTTTTAACAACAGAATCCATTTAATTAATATTATACAGGCATAATTATTTCTTCCATTGTTTTCCATGGTAAGTTTGTTTTTGAAGAATTTATTGCTTTTATGTAGATGTCAAGTCTATTGAAATAAAGTGGTTGATAATATTTTCTTAATGCTCTTTTAATATTTGTGAATTCCTTTTATTCCTGATATTGGCAACCTCTTGTTAGTTCTGATATTGATAATTGTTTCTTTCTTTCACTCATTAGTCTTTCTACATGACCAGGTTTAGTAAACTCTCCAATAAGCCACTCAAAATAATGAGCATAGCATAGATCCCACATTCATGGATCCAATATGTCTATATTCAGAGGCCAGTTCTGCTACTTATGAGCTATGGTACCTTAGGCAAATTAATTAGCCATGTGTTGCCTCATGTGTCCCTTCTTTTAAAAGGGGATAATAGTAATAATATATACCTCATAGGGTTGTTTTCAGGATTAAAAGGATTAATCCATGTAAAAAATTAGAATGCAACATGATACATACTAAGCACTTACTAAACATTAGCTGTTATTATTGTATTTATTACATTTATGTCTATTGCTCTCCAGAATGGAAAATACACAATATGAAAATATCAATAATTTTTAGGCACAAGAAGCTAGATCCCTAACACATCAACATTGCAGAGTTAAAATTCTCACCACGATTATTTTTGATGTTCATAATTTATTCTTCTGGTACTCCTAACTTAATTTCTCTCTAATGCATTAAAAATGGAAAAAAACACCATGAAAGCTGAGGGAAAGTGCATTTGCGGGTAGCTCCTGGAAGAAGCTGGTAGTAGGTGTTTTGTTTGTAATTTGCTCCAGATTCCTTTTGGGCTTCATGGATCTTTAATCTTTTAATGCACTGTGGCTTCAGAAAAATGCTCAGACACAATCTCCAAAAACATCAAAGCTGGGTATGCACAAACCAAAAAACAAATTATACTGGCTCAGCCCAGATCATGTTCCCAGTAAGTCAACACCCTAGGTAGTATCTTTCAAGTGGATGCAGATGCATGTACACACCAGATACGTACACACACACGTACACACACACATACACAGGAACAGGCAATTCATGAATTCATGGTAGGCATTGCAGTGAATGACTGTTGGTATTAGACAAACCTGTGTGGATTCTTGCCAGTGTCAGCTGCCTGGACACTTTGTAAGTCATGTAACTGCTCAGACTTAGCTTTTTCATCTCTGAAATATGGGCAATATCATTACAGATCTCAAAACTTTATTGTGAATATTAAATGGGATAATGCATTTAAAACTCTCAGAATACCACTTTGATTCAAGTGACTGTAATTATTATCACCATAGTCAATTTTTTTTTTCTTTTTTGTGAGACAGAGTCTAGCTCTGTCGCCAGGCTGGAGTGTGGTGGCTTGAACTTGGCTCACTGCAACCTCCGCCTCCCAGGTTCAAGCGATTCTCCTGCCTCAGCCTCCCTAGTAGCTGGGATTACAGGCACACACTGCCACACCCAGCTAATTTTTAATTTTTGTATTTTTAGTAGAGACGGCGTTTCACCATGTCGGTCAGGATGGTCTCTATCTGATCTCCTGATCTGCCCACCTTGGCCTCCCAAAGGGCTGGGATTACAGGCATGAGTCACCAAGCCCAGCCACCATAGCCACTTTTAAAGTACATTATCTTTTCAGTACTGCCTGAAGTTTACAAACATCACTAAATCTTAGAAAATCTTAACATACATTGGTTCCTATCGTTGATAACTCCAGGGGAATTGTATTAAATTCAGCCTTCATTTCTACCAACACTGGCACATGTTTGACACATTGTTTATTAACGTTTTTCGTGCTTTTCATGTTGAGGTCTGTTCTTCAATCTTTTGAGAATCAGTGTGATTCTGTGGTTGGAGTAGAAGCTTTGTATTGTGTTTGTTACAGATATGTAAATAGATTCCACTGGGAACGGCATGAAAGTGTAAACTCATCTTGGAACTGTTTTTCATAATCATAAGTGTTTTAATCATAACTTAAGCTAAACAAAAACCGAGCTACTCACTACCTCATTCATAGCTGTCTGAGTGGTAATGGTCAAGAAAGAAAGTACCACTCATTATAGAGAGACTGTATTCAATTGTAAAGCTAACCTTTAAAATTTCTAAATTATTTTCCATCCACATTGGAGAATTCTTTAGAAATATCTGTAATGATTGATACATCCTTTAACATGGTGCTACTTTAGTCAGGAAGAAATATATCTTTGTTTTTCTGGGGAAAAAAGTAAGCAGGGGTTAGTACGAAGAGGAAAAAAATCTTATTAATGTCCTGTCTCTACTTCAATAAATTTATATTAATACTTCATACATATTAAAATAAAATGTGCCCTTCATTTAACTGAAGGATGAATTACGAAACTTCCTCAATAATTTCCCAAATATAATTTAATATAAAATACACTAAGTTCAAGTCATAAAAAATTAATGACTGCTACCCATTTCTATTGCAGTTTCATAAAAATGATTATTCACAATGCAATTTATACATGTGAAAATTTAGTTATTGTGATAAAAATATAACCACAAGAAAATGGACTATGCTGAATTTCAACTTTGTTAGTTTGCAAAGGCAAGCTACTTGTTTATAATATGTATTTTTTCTAATATATTAGCTAAAATACATTTTAAATGTATTTTTTTTATACTAATGTTTTTAAGTAAAATCTCATCTCTAGTGTAAAATGTGATAATGATGATATTGAATTCAGGAGGAAAACCAATTTTCCATATTACATAAATATTTTTTTTCTCCTAAATACCCTGCTTCTTTGGCAAACATTGACTGAAAAGTGATATACATGCAGAACGCTCGTGTCTCCCCAAAATTCACGTATTGATACTTAATCCCCAATGTGATAGTATTAGGAGGTGGAGACTTCATGAATGGGATTAGTGCCCTCATAAAATAAATCCCAGAGTTGCCTTTGTTGCCCTTTCTGCCATTTCAGGACACAGCTAGAAAGCTATGAACCAAAAAATGGATTCTCACCAAATACCAAATCTGCCAGAATCTTGATCTGATTCTGGCAGAATATGCCAGAATTCCTTGCTTCCAGAACTGTCAGAAATACATTTATGTTGTTTATAAGCCACCTAGTCTGTGGCATTCTGTTACAGCAGCCTGAACAGACTAAGACAAAATGTAAATGGCAAGCCATGTAATGATCAAAAAGACTCATCGTGTGCAAGTTTACCATTAGCGCATGTCACCACGTATATGGTTTACATTTCCTTCAAGAAGCAAGAGAAAATATAGAAATGGAAGGATAACAAGAATAATAGCTGCTATAATTTAGGGCTCATCTATTCTAGGCCAGGCACAGGTTTCAGTAATGGACATATGATATCTCTAAACAACCCTGAGAGTTATCGCTGCTCCAATTTACAGGAAATATATTCAAAGAGATTATGTCACTTATCTCAAGTCACAGCACCAGTAAACCTTAGGGCCAGGAAACACATTTTTAAAAATATATACTTCCCATTGGTTAGTGAGAAAGACAAATGTACTAACAAACAGATTCCAAATTTAGGAACTTAAAAAAATGATAGGATTTATTTATCCCTCTTATGCAGAAGTCCATGAGAAGCCTGAAAGATTTTCAGGTGGTACATTAACCATGAATCTATGTTCGTTTTATTTTGTAGCTCTGCAATCCCCAGGGCTTTGATGTAGGGCCTCAAAACAGACAAACACATTCCAGTTTGTGGAGAGTTGTGCAAACAAGGTTGAAGAATTACAAATACACCAGATCCTGCATTTTTTTAAAGTTATTTGAAACATTTTTGTATTCATGCTAAGAGCAATTGTGATGGTTAATTTTAGGTACTAATTTGACTGGGCTAAGAGATACCTAGATAGCTGGTAAAACATTATTCCTGGATGTGTCTCTGAGGGTGTTGCCAGAGAAGATTCCCCTTTGAATCAGTAGACTGGGTAAAGAAGATCACTTTAACCAGTGTGGGTGGGCACCATCCAATCTAAGTGCCCAAACAGAACCAACAGGTGGAAGGAGGGAACATTTGCTCTCTCTTTATTGAACTGGGACATCCGTCTTCTCCTGCCCCTGGACATTGGCTTCCCTGATTCTCAGGCCTTTGGACTCAAACTGAATTACACTTCCAGTTTTCCTGGTTCTCCAGTTTAATGGCAGACTTCAAGACATATATATATATATATATCGTAGATATGTATATATAGATCTTGTGTATATATATAGATCTTGTATATATATCTTATGTGTATATATATGTCTTGTGTGTATACATATATCGTGTATATCTATATCTTGCGTGTGTGTATATATAGGATATATATACATATGAAGGCTTCATTCTGATTCTTAATGTAAGATGGGGTGGGATACATGGGGAAGTCTGTGGAGGGACAGAGATTCATTTTACCTGGCACATTTTACATTATTTAGATACTTGACTGTAAAATATTTTCTATATAAGATATATATATAAATTTATATTTATATATTAAATATATATTAAATATTAAAATTAAATTTTAAGTTAATTAAAATATTAAATATTTTAAAATATGTATTTATATATTAAATAAATGTATTTAATTTATATATTTAATAGATTTATATATTATTTATTTTATATATATATCTTTTTTCAAGGTAGGTAGGTAGGTAGATAGGTATAAATGGATAAATATAGATCCATCCTATTGTTTCTATTTCCCTAGAGAACCTTGACTAATACAACAATAAAAATTTGCATGCAGAAAAGTGACATCATCAGATTCAAATTTCAGGATCCCTCAAGCTGTTAGGTGTAGCATGGATTGAAGAAAGATCACAGAAATGTGGGTAGACATTTTAGGAAACCAATATCAGATGAGAATAGTTTGAGTGAACATGATGCCAATGACACCAGAGATGGAGAGTAGTATAGGAATTAGAGATAAATTTAGAAGAGAAAGTCAATAGAACTGGTAATTGATTGGATACAGGAGTAAGGGAGAGAAAGTCATATTAGAGATAATGTCTGGCAGTTAGTCCTATATGATACATTTTATGAAGAGAGGGAATCCTGCCATGGAGGGGTCTAGGTTTGGGAGTGATGATCATAAGTTCAATCATGGACTTACGGTTTTGTGGTGTCTTTTAGCTATCCAAATGGACAATTATAGCATAAAATTGGATTATGTGAGCTTGACATAGAAATTTGGAAACTTTCTTAATAATTCATAATTATTAGTTAATAATTCATGCTCATAGCATGGATAATGGGGTGGAAGTGTGGAGTGAGACAAAAGAAGGCTTCATTCTAATTCTTGGATTAATGTAAGACTGGGTGGGATACATGAGGAAGTCTGCAGAGGGACAGAGATTAATTTCATATGGTGTATTTTACATTATATAGATATTTGACTGTAAATAAGTGACATTCATATTAAAATAAAAATTAAAATATTAGTAAGAGGAGGGTGGTCTGGTAAAGAATAGAAAAGAGGAGCTGGACGACCTGTATCTCATTTATCTCCCAAACCTCTATACTTATTTTTCTTATTTTATCCAATTCCCTTTAGTATTTATTCTACATAACATTGTCGGTGTCATCTTCTAAAAATATGCCTATCTAAATGTCACATCATGCATGCTATTTATTGTCACATTAAGCATGTAGTTTTAATAAACTATAATAGTAAATTTCACCACAATAACCATTTTCAGATCAAAAGAACAATCTAATATGAGAATAGTCAAATAACAAATGTTCCCATTATTATCATGTAACGTTTTAGCTATTCTGGAAATTTTAGAAATATCTTTCTTGGTAAAGAAATGGTTCACAGAAAAGAAAACACATTTTCTTCTCTTTACTGTTAAGATTTATTGTTAAAGCATATGAATAGAAATTCAATAACAATTTTTGTTGTATAAAAGAAAGCCTTACTCAAACTATTTTTCAGTTCTGTCCAGCCACAATTATATTAAAACGGACAGAACAAAAGTCTGCATAGACAAAAAAGAAAAAAAGACACTGCAAACAGAAAAGGGAATGACTGTGGTACAAAAAAATTGATGACACAGAAATTAAACACTAAAGAGCAGTGCGAAATGTTCGGAAGTGCCCACTGACTCAACAGAGCAAGATGTTTTTGTCTTTACAACTTTATCTGGGCTCATGCCTGTAATCCCAGCACTTTGGGAGGCCAAGGTGGGCGGATCACGAGGTGAGGAGATCGAGACCATCCTGGCTAACACGGTGAAACCCCGTGTCTACTAAAACTACAAAAAAATTAGCCTGGCGTGGTGGCGGCACCTGTAGTCCCAGCTACTCGGGAGGCTGAGGCAGGAGAATGGAGTGAACCCGGGAGGCGGAGCTTGCAGTGAGCCGAGATCGTGCCACTGCACTCCAGCCTGGGCAACAGAGCGAGACTCCGTCTCAAAAAAAAAAAAAAAAAAAGAAAAAGAAAAAAAACCAAAAACCTTTATCTGTTGTAAAATCCATTCCATTTCAAGCCCACATTAACTAGTTGACTCATCTACCTTTGTCTATACTTAATCTTATTATTCCTCTAAATACATAAAAACGAGCTCATGAAATAGATTCAGAATTTTCCTCCATAACAAAACAAAATGAGGAGAACAAAAGCAATCATATCCTTTTCTTTTCTCAGTGGTCAAACAGTGAAGAACAAAAAGAAAACTTAGGTTAGTTTTGGCTTGGATTTTTGGAGATGCATTGTAGAGAATGTTCAGCGTCACACTGATTCAACAGACGAGGTGCTGAGGAAAATGCTGTTCCTCCTCACTCTACTCCTCTTAGCTATAAATGGCAAATTAAAATCTTAATCATTTTAAGAAAGTTTTGATGGCTAACTTGCAATGGTAAAGGACAAAACTAATAGTTATTACAATTACCTATCTTCAACCTATAGATCCATTGGAAATGAATGTAATTCAGCATATGTGATCATGGCTTCTTTTATACAACTTTCTAATCTTAAGTACATGTTCTAAGTGAGTACAGAAGTCACAGAAAAAAAGATTAAAAGGCAAATTTGGGGCCGGATTTTTGTTGTTGTTGTTGCTGCCATGGATACTGTTGCAGTTGTTATTGTCATTATTATTTTAATTTCATTATGCTAAATACCAGGAGCCATTAAAATACATGTCTCTAAATTATGACAAATGAAAAATAAAAGCATCTACCCTAACCAGATCCGATGGAAAAACTCCATCTAAAAGGTCTGTGTATGTCTAACTGTACACAATTTGAAGTAACTTTGGATATCAGAGAGTTTAAAGAGATAATTGACTTTACTGCTTCAAGGCGATAAGAATAACTACAGAAGTAGCTGATGGGAAAAAAGAAAAAAAGATTAAAAAAAAAAAATTCTGACCTGACAGATTATGTTGTAGATAACTTGAATGAGTGATTTGCAAAAACCTTAACAGACAAGTGTCATGCCTGATGAACTCAAAACAAGTTTCAATTACGCCTAAAAAAGCATTTGAAAGTGCATTTCTTGCCTATGCGAAATGCGATATGATGGTCCAAATGATGAGGGAAGGCCTAATTTTACACTCAAAGCCAAACTCATTTTAGAAGAGGGAAAACTCACATTGGTAGACAGAAGATCATTATGCAACCTGAAATAAGGAATTATCTTTGTATGTTTTTGTTGCCACAGAAACTGTTATAGAAGATGTCCAAGCATATGAAAAAGAACCTTGAACATGGAACAAGGAGACATGGGTTCAGCCTCTGGGCAAATAAGTCTCAATCTTGTTATTTGAATACCATATATTGAATGCTTTCTGTGCTGTTAATATTATATATTCATTTAATCCTTACAATAACTGTATGATGCAGGCCATCTTATCTTTAACTACCTTCCTGTCTATCTACCTATAGAGTTAATTATCTCTAGTTGACAAAACTGAGACTCAAGAAGTTTACGAAATGTAAATTCCCACTGCCACAAAGGTAAAGAGTTAGAATTAATCTAAGCGCATGAGATTCTGCTCTTAACATATTTTATATCACTAGTATGTAATAAGGCAAAAATATCAAAGATTATAAATCAGAATATATGTATATGTAAAATATCTTAGTCAGTTCATATTCTCTGTGTCAAAGTAATTAGATAATTAAGTGAAGAAATGAGAAGTACACATATAAAGCGCTTTCCATATTCTTATATCATTGTTGTCTAAAGGAAAATAAATTTATGCTTGATTTATAAGCCAAACCAGCTATTTTCTTCCTTGAACACTAGTATTACTTGAAAGAATGACTGATGGATAGACTATGGTTACTTAAACTAGGATATATGGCAGATATTTTCTCAGAAATGAAGTGAGTCTTAAATGCAAACAACAGATAGTATTTGTTCAAATTTAAGTTTTCAAGCAAAAATTAGAACCTTGGTATATTTGTATCTGTTATTGTGAGCTTGACCCCTTCCCAATACTTAAAGACTTTTCAGGTGAGATTAGTGGTGATATTACTGATTTTTTTTATATTATATAATAAAATGTATCAACATTTAGAATATCCGCCTAATTCAGTGAACTAATATTGTCCAAATTGACCAATGCATGATGTTCCAAAATCCACATGAATAAATGATATATTGAAAGTGAAAAATAAACCAATATTATAAAGTAACAGAGTATCAAATATTCACTGATATGGTTTCAGATTATGCTCTGCAACTAATCTTTATGAAATTATCATTTATTTAGTTTTTGTCAAATATTAAAGAAGAATGTCACAATTATCAGAAAGTACAATTAAAATATTGGTTTCTTTTGTATCCACATAGTAGTGTGAGGCTGGATTTTCTTAGCATACTTTAATAAAAATAATGCATTGAAAAACTAAAGACAACAACAGTTGGAGATTCCAGTTCTATTAAACTCAATAAAGAGAATTGCAAATGTTAAATATGCCATTCTTTTTATTTTAAAAATAATACTAGTTATTGTTCATGAAAATATGTAACTTAACATATAATACGTTTATTACAATCACTTTTAAAAATAATACATAGGTGTGTTCTAATTTCTAATATGGTAACTATATATAGGTATGATCCACATAAACAAAAGCACTGTGGCATCTTCATTAATTTTAAAGAGTGTGTAGTATTTGGGGATGGTGTTTATGACAATAACTAATGATAGTAAAATGTTTAGCCTCAAATCCAAAGAGTAAATTGGTAAGTAAATGCTAACTATTATTAGGAAGTAGCTCTGATCTGCCTTCTGTGAATGAGGAAACTAAGGCAAGTTGAAATCAAGCCTTCAAGGATACTCACCTACTGAATGGTGAATCTTGTTTAGCGCATAATGTGTGAAGCTAAAGGTAATAACGCTCCTTCCCTTCACCAAACTGTAATTGATACGGTCTACATGTCTGAGCAGGGAGTTCATTGAAAAGAAGTGGACAAATGAAATATTGGTAAGAATCAAGAACCAAGCTGGTTGCAGTTGTTTTGCAGGATCCCTACAAAGGAACGTTTTAGTCCTTGCTTTTATCCAGACTGAACAGTGATTTATCACACCATTTGGAAGGCCAACTCCCATGAATTCATCAAAGCAGCTGAGAGGTTATCATTTGCAGCTGCAAAGCGAGACCCTAAAACACTGAAATCTAACAAATAGAATCTGATATTAGTACAGTATTACAAAACATATCTGTGAAAAAATGACCTAGAAGAATATTCAAGATCATTTTCATTTTTGAAACATATTTGTCAAACGTTAAGCATTCTGTGAAGTTTCTTAAATAATTTTTAAACGTCATTTAAACAATGAAACCACATAGATACATAATTATAAAATTGTCTAGGTCTTTATTACTTGAATTATAATGAAAAAATAAGCAATAAGAAAAATAAGGAGAATGTATGAAGTAACACTTACCCAAAGTTAATTTCTAGGATTACACATATTCATTAATTTCAAAGACCCCATTTCCAAGTCCTTATTAGGATAATTTAACTTAATTATATTTCACATTGCAAAACTGGAAAAGAACAGCTTTTAAGACTTGTTGCTTTTTATGTGAGTTTTTTGAACATTTATAAATGTTAAATATATTGTGATTCAAATAAAAAATATATATATTATTTGATCCAGCAATTTCATTGTGGGTATTTTTCTTAACAGATAATTGAAGTGGCACAATAAAGGTAAGTTAAATATATTAATTGCATCATTGTTTATATTATCAAAATTATGAAAATCCAATGATGTCTATCAATATGAGATTATTGAAATAATATATTGTGAAGGAAAAACATTTTATATGAAAATACTTTAATTGATGTTTATAACAATGTTGAATGAAAAAGTAGCTTAAAAAAGTGATTTTATTTATATAACATATTTATATGCTTATTTCTGTTTATGCAGAAAAATATGTCAGAAATTGTTCATCAAAAAACCGAGTGCCTAGCTATGAGTACGAAGATTTCATTAATCTTATATGTTATACTTTTTTTATATTATTTGAATATTGTTCACAATTGCATACTATATTATCATTTCAAATATTTAACAATTTAAACAAATGTATGCAAAATATTAAAAATGACATTAGAATGTGGAATTGGGGCAATTCCATCAGTTTTCCCATTCAAACGTTCATATAAGCACATGCAATCCTGAATACAAGCATATCAACACTAGAGATTTTAGAATTCCTCCATTATTTTCCTAGTTTTCTAGTTATGATTTGATCAAACTATGTTTATAAGTTCCTTTATATTAAATTTAGGTGGTAAACTAGATTTAAATCTTTTTGGAGAAAAATTGTTATTTGATATTAAATATAATTTATTTCATTGGAAATATAAAATATATAGCCTTCCAAGTAACAAAGGGTAATGAATTTATTGTTTAAAGAGAAATGTAAATACAGAAAATAAGAGCTGGCTGAGTATGGTGGCTCACGCCTGTAATCCCAGCACTTTTTGGAGGTCAAGGCTGGAGGATCACGAAGTCAGGAGATAGAGACCATCCTGGCTAACACAGTGAAACCCCATCTCTACTAAAACTACACAAAAAAAAAATTAGCCAGGCATGGTGGCGGTCACCTGTAGTCCCAGCTACTCCGGAGGCTGAGGCAGTAGAATTGCTTGAACCTGGAAGGCGGAGCTTGCAGTGAGCCAAGATCACGCCACTGTACTCCAGCCTGTGTGACAGAGCGAGACTCCGTCTCAAAAAAAAAATTAAAAGACTAAAAAATTAAAAAATAAAAGCTTACGCTCTTTGCTTTCTACTTACCATTCTATTTTCTTTATTTTCATATTTCTAATTCAAGGCACTTTGAGCTACAAAACACATTTTAAAACATCTTTCAAATGCCATAAATATTTTTCCATTACTGTTTAGTGAAGCCTTTGGTAACTTGATCCTCTCTGTGTATTCTGTGTAGAATGCTAGCTGAGAGGTTGGCAAACAAGTCAAAACTTAAACGTAAATTTTTCATTTGTTATTTTGGAACGAAAATGGCAGCTGATAAGCTTTTTCAAGTAGGCGTATTCTCTTTAACTTTAACAATTTTAAATAAAAATCGATTCATGTATATAGGCTTCAAGGACATAGGATTTTACAAAGTAAATCTGACTTTGTAGAGTTATTCAATAAAGAAATAATTGCTTATTTCTGGATAAAGCCTCTATTGACCAATATGAAATTGTTCTCAACTACCAGCGACCTAGTTCCAAACCTAGAATAAAGCCATTCGGTAGGGCTCAGAGATAGCCTAAGCCTGCCTTTTCCTTGCCTACAAAATTCGATTCAAAATTTTTACCATGAGCATTCCACTCCCTCCATGATCTCATACCAATTGACATTAGTTTGCCCCTAGATCGAACAGTCCCCTTCTTCCCCCTTCCCCACAACAGATCAGCTACTCTACTTGCCCACGTCTTCCTGCTGCCATGAACTCAGGCACTGGTAGGCAGTATAGACATGGCGCAGAGGATTGTCTCAGACAGATTGTGCTGTTCTTTTCCCCCCTTCCCCCTCACAAGTTGCGCCATCTCGGTCATGCTGCTTAACTTAGATGTTTCAGTTTTTGCAACTATAGAACATGTATGATAAACGTGCCTATCTCATGGAACTGTCATGAAACAATACAATGCAAAGCATTTCACAGTGTCTCATTTTTGTTATTTGAAAAGGAGTAATTTGTAAACAAAAATAAATCCTTTCAAGTCATTTCCTAAAATTCCGTAATTGTCAAATATTTACTAAAATATGAAACTGAGGATTTATAAGTTCTGTAATATTACTTTCCCAAACTAGACTATTTAAAAGGGAAAGTGGCTGATAATATCAGTGCAGTTCTCAAGCAGTGTCTATCCTCTTACCTCATTATGATCTTGATGAAACACTTGCCAATATAAAATCATGACAAAGCTATTTCATGGGTGTGCACCATGAGAAAACTACTTTAACTTCAATTTTTTTTGGCTTGGTTACGTTCACTGGTCATTTTCTTTTCTTGTTGGTTTTAAAACTCATTGCTATTTCCACTGAATCATCTGGCCTCCTAGGCAATCATATCTTTTTGTAAGACCATCAAACTATTGACATTTTTGCCAAAAAGTAATCAGTATTGTCAATTTAAAATTTCCTTTGATTTCAAGATTCTCTAATACACAGGTTTTGTTTTTGTTTTTGTTTTTGTTTTTACTTTCCTCCATTAGTTCCATTTTATATTTTACACAGTAGATGTTCAATAAAAGATTCTCAAAAAATAAGCCTGAGTAACATAGGGAGATCCTGTCTCTACAAAAAAATTGAAAAGTAGCTGGGCATGGTGGTGCATGCCAGTAGTCCCAGCTACTTGGGAGGCTGAGATGGGAGCATCCCTTGAGCCTGGGAAGCTGAGGCTGCAGTGAGTTGTGATTGCACCACTGCATTCCAGCTTAAGTGGCAGAGTGAAACCCTGTCTCAAAAACAAAAGAGCTTTTGTTTTAGATAAACTATACAACTATATGTCTCTTTCTATATACTTTCAACTTGGAAATGATGTTTTGTTTTAATGTAAAGAAAAAAATTAACTATAACCAAAAGACCAGGTTATATTTAATGTGAAGTCCATTTAATACTAACAGGGGGCTGATGAAAAGTTATATAGTGATAACAAAACTAACAACTTTTCACTCCTTGGGAGGTGGAGGAAATAAGGAGAAGAGGGTCTTAGGTTTGTGGGAAAACTTCATTTTTGCCACAATAATACCCATTTCATGGCAACACCTACATTTTCAGTCAGATTTCCCACATAAAAGCAAGGTGTCAATGATATGTCAGTAATTCATTCACATTTTTAAATAAGAGTGCAAATGATTAAGTTAAGTATTTTCCGGGAAAATGATAACATGTAATTTGTCCAAAGGCTAATTAAAGACAGAATATTTAAACAGTACAATTCAACATCATGCTGAGCCCTAAAATGTTCCTCTAAGAAGATAGAAATTCTCTTAGAGATTTAACATTTTAAAAATTCTAGCTATAAACTAAAATAAAATTAATTGCATTTACATGCCCGGACACTTGTATTTTAGAGCTGATAGTTATTTAAAAACCAGATCAACTCAGGACTTAAGTTACAAAAAATGTCCTGCCCTGCCCTGCCCTTGTAAGTTCAAGGCAGATGTTTAAGATTGCTCAAACACAGTGTTTTTTAAGGTTTAATTTTCATTCAGTTCTACTTTTTAGAAGAGCAGTGATGCAACTTAGTATTATTACAACAACACAAAAAATCTCAGCCACATGGTAAAAGTTGATCCAAAAACAAATGAGTAACATCAAAACCAGGCCAAAGATCATATCCAGTGAACCGAAAAAAAAGAAAACTCTAACAATTTCAATGGAAACTTCTACACTAGTTGTGATCTTAAAATTAAGGGTGGGGAAGGTAATTATTTTATTAACTCTGTAAAGCACTGAAATAAGGGAACCAAGTGAGTTTTATACTTCACCATAGGAAAGACAGATAATTTATAAATTACAGGGGTACATTTTGCTATTTATTAGTCAGTGGTCTCTAAAACTAAGAGCTATTTAAAATACTATCATGCTAATGGTCAAGCCATTTTCTGCTTACTTAAATCTTTTCTATCAGCATTTGCTTAAGTAAAACCTAAGGAATATCCTCTTTTAAGGTTGCCATTATCTGTTCCCTCAGATCATATAAATGTAGAACTGAAATTAACATTAGTAGGTGAAAGACACTAATAGTTTTTCTCATAAAGAATTTCCTTAAACCAATTGTTTAAAGATCCAGTGTTCTTAGGCTCTAAGTTGATTTTTAATAAGAGATTTTTTTCTTCTAGTATGACAATATTCTAACCAGAGTAGACATCCAATAAACACTGAATAACTTACCCAAAACTGTGTACTTTAGCAAGTAGGGAACAATTCCCACATGTACTGATGTTGCTACACCAAACTCTTTTACGGACAAAAGCACCACACGTTTTCAGTCAAAAGAAACAAAGTAATGTTATTTTTAGCTCAGATATCTTTATAGCTCTGACTAAATTCTCTAATTATTAAGTATTTTATATTCCTTATTTATCGCAAAATAAACTTGGATTCTTTACACTATATAGCTTTTTGTCTGTTTGTTCGTTTGTTTGTTTTGAGGCGGAGTCTCGCTCTATCGCCCAGGCAGGAGTGCAGTGTCGCCATCTTGGCTCACTGCAAGCACCGCCGCCCGGGGTCACGTCATTCTCCTGCCTCAGCCTCCCCAGTAGCTGGGACTACAGGCTCCAGTCACCACTCCCGGCTAATTTATTTGTATTTTTAGTAGAGACGGGGTTTCACCATGTTAGCCAGGACGGTCTCGATCTCCTGACCTCGTGATCTGCCTGTCTCAGCCTCCCTAAGTGCTAGGATTACAGGCCAGAGCCACTGCGCCCGGCCACTATATAGCTTCTTAACCCTATACTCATAATGTAATGTTGAAGAAGATGAGATTCAAACTAAGAGAAAAATGGCAGGCAATGAAGCCTGTGGAAAACAATGCCAAATAAAGTGGGATTAATCTCAAAAATCTCTATATCTAGAGCTGGTGGAAGCTGGGGTGAGAGAGAGAGAACTGATAAGGACCACCCAGTGTAAGGTCTAAACCAGGCAAAGCTGAGAGAAGATAAAGAAGACCAGATGTAAAGCTATTGTTCCAACAATTTCTCATCTTACTGAAAAAGGGAGGAACAAGAGATCCAGAAGTAATTTTTTTCTCACTCACTTTGGTGGACTCTGCAGTAAACAGCAGTAAGCAGTTGTTAAGGAATTGTGAATGCAAAGATAAGCTCAAGGTCAATGATTCCAAATTATCTGAGAAGCATGAAGACTACATAAACAAATAACAAACCAAAGTACTCACACACAAGGAAATAGTAGTAAAGCAATCAGAAGACTTTAAAACAAGTGAAATTAATTAAGCTAATGTTGCACTTAGGAAACAAAAGCAAATTGCCATAAAAAAGGATCCTTTAGGGATAATGAAGATATATTCTCACACACACACACACACACACACACACACACACACACAGCATGTTGAATTTAAACAAATACACAGATTAGGTATAGATATAAATATAGATATATGTTGGAAAAAAATTATGGATGGGATGAATAAAAGAATGGTTCTAGATGAAGCAAGGACTGTGGTCTAAAAATACTATGAATAGTAGATGCTGAAAGTCTATGTATCTGTGGCTATATATTCTATACATCTGTAACAATGTGTTCTGCAGCTCAATAGGAATGCCAAAAGAACAGAACAGATAAAATGAAGTCAAGGATGGTAATTATAGAACTGACACCTGGAATTGACCAAAAGTTATAGGTTATACCTAAGATGCCATCAACAGATGGTGAAGGGAATTACTAAGAGAGAATAATTTTGGGCAAAAATGGGAGATAAAAGCTGCTAAGTTTATCATACTCAACACTCTGGTTGAAACATCCTTGTGTATGTGTTTTTTTGGTTTTTTGTTTTTTGACGGAGTCTTGCACTGTCACCTGGACTGGAGTGCAGTGGCGTGATCTTGGTTCACTGCAACCTCTGCCTCCCGGGTTCAAGTGATTCTCCTGCCTCAACCTCCCAAGTAGCTGGGATTACAGGCACCCACCACCACACCCAGATAATTTTTGATATTTTTAGTAGAGATGGGTTTTCACTACGTTGGCCAGGCTGGTCTCAAACTCCTCACCATGTGATTCACCCACCCTTGTCTCCCAAGGTGCTGGGATTACAGGTGTGAGCCACCGTTCCTGGCCCCTTGTGTATATTTTTACACAGATAGAGTGGTGAAACAGAAGATGTCAAGCAAGTCCCCTGAAGGATCATGAAAAATTTGAGTAGAAAATGAAATAATGAGCTGAATGAGAAGCTGGCAATGTAAGGAAAAGCACTCATTTTATTAATCCATTCTCATGCTACTAATAAAAGAGATACCCAAGACTGAGTAATTTATGAAGGAAAGATGTTTAATTGATTCACAGTTCAGCATGCTGGGGAAGCCTCAGGAAACTTACACTCATGGTGGAAGGGGGAGTAAACACATCCTTCTTCACATGACAACAGCAAGGAGAAGTGAAGAGTGAAGGGGAGAAAAGTCCTTTGTAAAACTATCAGATCTCGTGAGAACTCACCTACTCTCACAAGAACAGCATAAGGGTAACAGCCCCCTTGATTCAATTACCTCCCACTGGGTCCTCCCAGACACTTGGAGCTTATGGGAACTACAATTCAAGATGAGATGTGGGTGAGGACACAGTCAAACCATATCACTCATGGTAAAACATGTGGAGTTTTAAATGAGCTGGACATGTTCAAGGATTGTTAAGAACATGCTTTGTTAGCTACAGAGTAAGCAAGGAAGAGGGTGGAAGGAAGGAGAAGAATTCAGAGACAAGAACCAGATCATATAATACCTTGTGGGCCTTTAAGAAGATGAGGCCTTCTTTTATACGTAATGGAAAACCATCAGAGGGTTTTAAATAGAAAGACAAATGAACTGTCATCTACTTTAAGATGATCACTCTGGGTTCTTTCTAGAGAATGGAAAACAGCATGGAACAATAAAGGAAGAATATTAGATATCTATTTTTATATTAGTTGTTAGAAAGTCAGTTTGTCTTGTAGGCATCTATTATTTAACAAAAAATATAAATTTAATGTGAATTCCAATATTTAAAAGCTGATTATTTCCAATTAGCCTGTAAGATGTTATTTACATAATGCCACTTACGATATATGACTTGATTTTTTTCCTCTCAACTAGCTGGGATAGCTTTATGCTGATCTCAACATACATACACTTTCTCTGACAATAAATAGTAAGACTTTGAAGTATGGTTTCCTGGGTTTAGAGATAAAAGGATTAGACTGTTAAAGACTGAGAAAACAGATGACTCAGAAAAAGTCTTCAGTTTATTCAATGACCAACTATTACAACAAGATGAGTATTTACTACTTGCTATAGATTAATTATAATCTAAATATGACTTAATTATTTTGAATTCTGAGAGACTAAGCTATCCTTAAATTTGCATTCTCTAATGATAGAAGTTTCTCCAATTAAGAGTCATGGAATGTTTTTGTTTGTCGAGTGATTACAAAGTGCTAATCATTATGCAAAGTGTTTACTTACATACTGTATCTCATCAAATCCTCGTGACTATTTAAATTGGGTATTACCATTCCTATTTTACAGGTGAGGAAGCTCTGTCACAGAAAGTCTAAGTCATTTCTTATGGCGAAATAGGTAATGTCAAACTTGAGATTCAAAATCAAGGTCCTCTGATTTGAAAGCAGTCTTAGCCAATGTTCTAGACTGCATCGCTTACAATAAAAATGGCAATTTTTATTGCTAATTGGTAATTACCAATAAAATTAATTGGTAATTGGAACTGATTCCAATTACAATTCAGTCACTATCTGGTGGTGTGATTTGAAGTGAATGACTGAAACAGTTTTATCTGTAAGTGTATAAACAACATATACTCTATTCTGTACATATCAAAGTTGATGAAATAACCTTTTTGAAAATCTATCACAAAGCCTGACAGCAGAGATGAACCTAAATATATGTAAAAAATATATTATACATAATATATATGTTATATGCATTATATATGTCTAATATTTATGTTATACATATGGTATATGTATCATATATAATATATACATAACTCTTCCCTTCAAAACTAAATTTTTTTAGAATCAATCATTCCAAAACACAAAACAAATGCAACTGTCTTTTTTTTTTTTTTTTTTGAGACGGAGTCTTGCTCTGTCACCCAGGCTGGAGTGCAGTGGCCTGATCTCTGCTCACTGCAAGCTCCACCTCCCTGGTTCACGCCGTTCTCCCGCCTCTGCCTCCCGAGTAGCTGGGACCACAGGCACCCACCACCACACCTGGCAATTATTTTTTTCTGTATTTTTAGTAGAGACAGGGTTTCACCATGTTAGCCAGGATGGTCTCAATCTCCTGACCTTGTGATCCGCCCACCTCAGCCTCCCAAAGTGCTCGGACTACAGGCGTGAGCCACGGCGCCAGGCCATATCTGTCTTTTTAACCAGAGATACTTATCCTAAATTTACATTTTTTAAACATGAAGGGCACTATCATCAACAACCATTATTATAGATAAGGGGCCAGGAATCATTAGCTATAATGCTAAATGCATGATTATACTTTACCATGCTCTTTTGTGTTTTGAATTCCGCATTCCCAGTCACCTTTCAAGCTGTCCGGTATAACTCTCTCCTAATATTGGTTATCTTTCCCTAGTTATTGATGCTGTTTTTATAACTTTACACTTCTATTTTATGCTTCTAATCTGTGGTGAGCTGGATGCTTAGATGACTACGTTTATAGAATGTGTTACTGAAGTAAAATTATATACAAACAAAGCAAGGATTCAAGAGGTCTATTATGGCTGAAGTCAATGAATTTTAGTGCATGGCCTGTGACATTTATTTTAGTTCTGAAGTATTGCTTTTTATTTAATCTACAGTTCTTGATTTTGCTCTGGGTAGATAGCCAAAGGGAATAACCTATAAATGAGACATTTGTTGTCTTATTAAAAATTATTAGTTAAAAATTAAAATTATTTCATATGTTGTAGCAAAACATAAGAAATAAAACCTTTCCTCAATAATAAATTCTCATGTACTTTATAAGTATCAGGGCTGATTTTCTCTTTAGGGTATGACAGCTTAGGGGTTAGCTTACTTAGCAGTTAGCAAAATTCATATCTTACAAGTTGTAGGCTGTCACAAGTTAATGTAACCCTTCAATTGAAAAATTCTGGTGATCCCATACTATCTGACATCTGTAGGTCACATTATTTCATTTTATTTCTTTTGTTCCAGACCCAGCTAATATCTAATGAAAATGATTGCTTAGCATAGAGCCTTACATGGCAAAGCTGTTTGATAGATGATAAACCAATAGCAATGCAAATGACAACCATCAGTCATATTCATTTCCATATTCCTAGACAGTCAGTGCCTGGCCTATCACAGGTGCTCAATACATGTTTCTTAAAGTGAGGCATTAATACACACATGTAACTGACTCAGTTATGTGGGTGCCTCCTATGCAGGCATTATAGATCTGAGTTTAATTTTAACATTTAGAGGATTTAACATTTAGAGAATTGCAATGTCATTGGAAAAATTCAACGATTGTATATTAGTCACATGCATCACCATTTAAATATCCTAAGACTTCCCTACTACTAATTTTTTAAAGGCAAAAGAAATGATAACTATAAATCTACAAAGAAATCATAAGAAGATTCATAGGGAATAAAATTTCAACGAATTTGTGGTCAGACAGAAAGCATAGAGTTGGCATCACAACCCATAAGGGAAAAGATGGAGTATTTTTAAATGATACTAACAAAATCAGTTCATGGTAAGAAAAAAATAGATTTGAGTCCCTTTCTCACACTACATCCAAAAGGAAAATTCAGATGGAATAAATATCTGCATATAAAAGAGAAAATTATATTGCTAAGAGGAGATAATACAGAGAATATCTTTTTGGTTCCAGAGTAGGGAAAGAATATTTTGGTTTAGTCTAGCCCCAAAACTGTTCTCGTTTTATAGTTTTTTGTTTTTTTGTTTCTTTTTAAAACTTTTATCTTATGTTCAGGAGTACATGTGCAGGTTTTTTCTATAAATAACTCACGTCACAGGAGTTTGTTGCAGATTATTTTGTCACCCAGGCAGTAAGCCTAGTACCCAGTAGTAATGTTTTCTGATCCTCTCTCCTCCCACCCTCATTTTATAGTTTAAATGGAGTTTCTTCTCATTAATCAGGAGAAAAGCCAGAACCAACAGTTGACTCCCCATCCTGTTCTTTCCTGGAAACCATTTTTCATATATTTATCTGCCCCAAGGGACACATACATTATCTTGAATCTTTCTGATCCTTGGAGATCTGGTTAAACCTGACCTGAAGCACAGTTTCAGTCTGTGACTATACAGAGCCCTCCTCACAGTCTCTGGGAGCTGCTGAGACAGGTGTTCAGGCTTTCTTCTGACTGTATATTTTCCTATCTATGTGGGCTTTCGAACTCCATGAGTACAGATATGTACCCAGCCCCGTCACTGGTTCATATACACACCTTCAAACACACATCACCCTTAAACACTCACATCTACTACTGACATGCATTTCTCCATTTGGTAACTTCACTCAACATACAACAGACAATGGGTGGACTTATTTTAAATTCCATACAGCTTTCTACCATCTACCTAGCTCCACAACCCTCTTCCTCGCTCCTTTTTCTAGATTGACAGGTATGTTATTTTAACATCTCACTTAGAACATTTCCACCCACTTCCAAGTCCCTGAAGATCTCATCTTCCACTCTCAATCACTTGTCAAGGGACTGTAGTTATTTTCTTTGTATTTTTCCCTGAGAAAATACAGTAGCTTTTTATAAAAGGAATTGTGATGAAAGCTGTTAACAAGATTTCCCCACCTCATCACAAACATGGAGTTATCATACCTAACATGATGCCATGTATAAAAATCACTTAGTGACTCAATTATATAGCCCGGGAAAGAAAGCTAATAAATAGAAACTACACTGTAAATAGTCTAGATACTAGAACTTGGTTGGTGACGTCACACCTCAATCCATTAAGAACTGTCTACTAAGTTGTAAGAGTTAAGACATTGCAATAAGTGGTGAACCAGTAAGTACTATTTTAATGAAGGTGAAAAATATATTTTCCTCACTACCTATAGGAAAACACTCTGTTTAAAAAAAATGAACAATGAACAACCAAGCAGAAAAGATACTGGCCTGAACACTATAATGAAAATGACACTATGTAGACCTCCTGGGTATATTCAGGTTAAAAATCTGTCACTCTTCTGACCCCTTGTCCTGAGGAAAGCTACTTAGGTCAAAAGGGACATGTGCATCTGAAAGGTTGTAGTGACATGGAGTGCTGAGAAAGTAGTGCCTTCTTCATACCCGATGTAGTCACTCAAGCCAGGCTCCACCAATGCAGAGACAACCAAGGTCAGGACAGAGAGAAGTATGAATAAGACAAGTTGGGGCAAATTAATTCTGGGTAAATCCAGTATCTCATTTTAGAGACTCTTAAGTGAACACGTTATGGTGAAATTTTAATCAGCTGATGAATGTGTACCAACCTTTTCAAATTTACTTAATCTTGGAAATTAAGTTCTTTCTTTTGGATTAAAAAAAAAAAAATCTGTAAGAATTTGGCCATGCACGGTGGCTCACTCCTGTAATCCCAGCACTTTGGGGGGCCAAGGCAGGCAGATCACCTGAGGTCAGGAGTTGCAGACCAGCCTGGCCGACATGGTGAAACCCCATCTCTACTAAAAATACAAAAATTAGCTGGGCATGGTGGTGGGCACCTGTAGTCCCAGCTACTCAGGAGGCTGAAGCAGGAGAATCGCTTGAACCTGGGAGGCGGAAGTTGCAGTGAGCTGATTGCGTCACTGCACTCCAGTCCGAGTGACAGAATCAGACTCCAGGTCAAAAAAAATTTTTTTTTTCTTTCATCTTATGCATTGTAATTTTTTTTTGTTTTGGATTCAGGGGTACATGGACAAGGTTGTGGGTATACTACGTGATGACAAGGTTTGGGATACGAATGGTTCTGTCACCTCACCCAGATGGTGAACATAGCACCCAATAGGCAGTTTTTCAGTCCATTCCTTCCTCTCTCCTCCCCACTCTAGTAATTCCCAGTGTCTACTGCTCCCATCTTTATGTCTATGTGTTAATACTTAGCCCCCACTTATAAGTGAGAATATACAGTATTTGCTTTTCTGGTTTTGCATTAATTCATTTAATTTAATGGCCTCCACCTGCATCCATATTGCTTCAAAGAACAAGATTTCATTCATGTTTATGGCTGTGTGGTATTCCATGGTGTATATGCACCACATTTTCTTGATCCAATCTAACATTGATGGGCAACTACGTTGATTCCATGTATTTGCTATTGTGAATAGCTCTGTGATGAATGAACATGAGTCTTTTTGATGGAATGAATTATTTCCCTCTGAGTATATACCCAGTAGTGGGATTGTTGGATTAAATCTACAATGAGCTGGGGGGGCATCGTGGATCATGAGGTTAGAAGTTTGAGACCAACCTGGTCAACATAGTGAAACCCCGTCTCTACTAAAAATACAAAAATTAGCCGGGCATGGTGGTACATGCCTGCAGTCCCAGTTAGTCGGGAGGCTGAGACAGGAGAATCACTTGAACCTGGGAGGCAGAGGTTGTGGTGAGTCGAGATCACACCACTGCACTCCACCCTGGGCAACAGAGCAAGACTCCATCTCAAAAAAAAAAAAAAAAAAAAAAAAAGAACTGCAATGAGATACCATCTCACACTACTCAGAATGGTTATTATGAGGAAATTTAAAAATAATAGATGCTGGCAAGGCTATGGAAAAAAGGGAACGCTTATATGTTGTTGGTGGGAATGCAAATTAGTTCAGCTACTGTGGAGAGCAGTTTGGAGATTTCTCAAAAAACTTAAGAATTTTGAGTAAAAATAGACTAGTTAAGTAATCCTAAGTGAAAGGGAGAAAGACATTCTCAGTGCAAGGTGTAGAAATGATTCATTTAAATTGCAAGATTTCAATGAGTTGACATTTAATTTGAAATCCTACCTCTCTATAATCTCCAGAGTTTCTTTTGGCAGCGATTAAAACCATTTCCTAAAATCCACTATGATTTAGCTATTTTAGCATTAATTTGAATTCTTATAAACCAGAAGAATGGCTTGATTAACAATTTTAGAAACATTTCTACTCTCAGAACATGGAGCTACATGAATGCTGTTGTCACCATTGTTATAAAATGTTAGGCGGTTCTATCTCTCTAGTAACTTAATCTTAATGTATGTGATCCAAGCAGGGAAAGTGCTCAATTAAGCATGATGTTAAAATGCCTGGGCATTCCCTGGGGCAGCTGGCATTGGTATCTTGGCTCCTGGCACAGTTGTTCATGATGAAAAAAATTATCTGCTCCCCGTTGTCAACTTCATTATTTTATACTTTCAAAGTTCTCGTTCTACTTTTGGATATCTTAGACTATGCTACTGAATGTATGTTTCCTGCATGAAACTTTGCACAGCAAAGACAAAGGATAGTCCAGACTCTTTGTTAAACTGGCTAGTCCCAGATTTTCTCTAACTGGCACACTTCCAGAAGTGAAATTCTTTCCTTATTGACTTCCCATTTAGAGTAAAGGAACCCTTCTATTTGTTTCTATGACAGCCATAAAAAGATATTTTAAATGGTGTAGTTTTACCTAAATGGAAAAAAAGTCAAATAAGTTCTACTAGTAAGAAATTATCATTGAACATAAAATTAGTTCCTCAACCATTTTATGTCATTGTATAATGAAGGCACCTAATTTCGTACAATAATTATCTTAGTCTATTTCTGCTCTGATAAAATACCTTAGACTGAGTAATTTATAAAAAATAGAAATTTATTTCTCATAGTTTTTGAGACTGAAGGCCCAAGATCCAGATGTCAGCAGGGGCCTGGCACAGTGGCTCACACCTGTAATCCCAGCACTTTGGGAGGCAGAGGCAGGCAGATCACCTGAGGTCAGGAGTTCGAGACCGGCCTGCCCAACATGGTGAAACTCCATCTCTACTAAAAATACAAAAAAAAGTCATCCGGGAGTAGTGGCACATGCCTGTAGTCCCAGCTACCTGGGAGACTGAGGTGGGAGAATTCCTTGAACCCGGGAGATGGAGGTTGCAGTGAGCTGAGATAGCGTCACTGCACTCCAGCCTGAGCAACAGGCTGAGCGACAGAGTACAGTGTAGTCACTCGAGTCAGGGTCAAGTGACTGGCTCAAAGAAAAAAGAAAAAAAAAAGATGTCAGTAAGTTTGGTGTCTGATTAAGGCCCACGTTCTGCTTCCAATATGGCATCTCTTGCTTATTCTTATATGGTGGAAGTAAGCAAAAGGGCCAGATAATGTGTCCTCACGTGGCAGAAGTGATGGAAAAATAAGAGTGGAAAAATAAGAGTGCAAAAAGGGGCTAACTAGTTCTCTCCAGCCCTTTCATAGGCACTAAACCTATCCATATATGCGTGCAGAGTCCTTATGGCCTAACCACCACCTAAATGACCCATCATGAATTTTGGAAGGGACACAAACATTCAAACGATAGCTGTAACACTGAAGAATTTAGAAAATACATTTTTAGTCAATTATCTTATTTTTGAGAGATTATTTCTACATTTCTACAGGAAAATTACAAAAGTAATGAATTTTCTTGTTTTTATTTTAAAAACTAATTTTACTTGTAGAAAAAATAAAATTAATTCAAAAATTGTCATAAATATTTTTTAAGATAATGTAGAGAATTCTCCTCTAAAATACTGAGGTACTGCTACTGAGAAACTTGAAAGACCAAAGACCTATGGAAATATCTTCATTTCTAATCAACTATGTCTGACTTTGGTTCATGGCAAAGAGGTATTAACAAAATAAATCAACTGAGATAGCTAAAATTTGTTTTTATACTATTTCAAAGGCTTAAGAATAAAAATTGAATCTATCAGATTTATATTAAACCTAATAAAATGTTTTTGTTTGTTGGCTTTAAAAATTTTAATTCATTTTTGTATCATCTATGACAGTGAAGATTATGTCAGTCCTAATTAAAGAGAGTGAAGTCCCTCCTTATTTAAAATCAGAGTGGTATTTTGAGAATTTCAATATTTGAATGATAAAAGAAAAAGCCAGCCAAAGGTCTCAAACATTCATTTAAATTACCTGACAGAGAGAACCCATAATTTCTATATTTGAAAGAGGTCCTGTATAAAACTGGAGAATTGTTTATTTTAATAGTATAAAAAATGACCTTGTATCTCCCTGATAGAAATAATTCTGAAGTCAGGTATAAACAGACTCGGAGAGGAGAGAAAGAGAAAATGTACTTTAAGTTATAGGGGCATAAAAGTGAAATGGATTTTGATGACATCACAAGCTCTACAGCAGAAATAGGGGCTTTTAATTTGATCCTATAATTTTATTTTATTTTTATTTCTTTTTAGGAAAAAGGAAGGTTTTTTTAAAATGACATAGACTGGCCATAAAATGTTTCAAGAGATGTAGAAGCCTACAATCAGCTACTTGTTTTAATGAACACTTCAAACTTAGCCTATTCAAAAATATGTTTTTCTTTTGTCAATTTCCCTTAAGAACCTTCTTGAAGGGCTGGGAGAAAGGGCGAGGTTGATGGTAGGGACCAAGATGGAAGTGACCAAGAAAGAATTCAGACCACATGAAATCTCTAACATGTTTTAAAATAAAAATTAAAATTAACAGCTTGTGTTATGTTTATACTTATCTTCTGGCCATGTTGTAATAAATAAATAAAACCTCCTACAATGAAGTGTGTTTTCTAATTTCTCTCCCACTGGCTAAAGGGTGATTCTGTTCAGCTAATAGTGTGATGTTTCAATGGAGATTCAGGTATATAAATAAGTGAGAAAGAAGCCAAGCCAAGAAAGTAGCATGTTTTGCTTCCTTCTGCTTGTTAATTTAGAAAAATAATGCTGCTCCCAACCATCACTAAATGTGCTTTATTCAGTGGGTGGCAATTCTGGTTCTTGTTCTCTTGGAATGGCTGTTCCTATTTTCACGGGTGGTAGGTCTGTGAAGGTGAGTAACATGGCTTCCACGGACGTAGACTCAATGGTGAAACCAAATGAAGAAATCTGTAGCCCCTGTCTGAGGTGTCTGGTGGAGATTAGGTCTGATCTAACACCTTTTGGTCTTGCTCTGTCTAAACAAACACTCAAATCTGAAACCCAGCCAGTCATAGCAGTCCCTGCCTACATGTGTAATCACAGGCATTTCAGAGTTTAGTCTTAAGTCCTGGCTGTCAAGTTCGTAATAAAAATATGCTATTTAATGTTTGCAGAATGAGGAAAGCTAACTGGCCAAGTGGATTTTTTCCAAGTTGTCAATTATTCTCTAGAATCAAGGAGTATTTTTCTTTTTTCTTTTCTTTTTTTTAAACAGTGACACTTTGCTTGTATATAGTTCAGTTGGTACCCACTCTTTTTGATCATCTGACATTCCTGCAATAAGAGTGGAAATTTACAACTTTAATGAAAACTTTGTCATCACCAATCAAAACCGTAAGTCAAATTAAGTGCAATCATCCTTTTAAGAATCATCTGAGATTCTTTTAGAACTAGCTCATAATGCAAAACATCTACTTTCAGGCATAACTGGTACAAATCAGAATCATTTACATGCTTATCATAGAAATTTCCAGTGGTGTACTGCTTTCTTCCTATATCATTCCTAGATCATTTATTTAGCACATATTTATTGAAATTGTAGAGAGTAAGGTCCAGGTTACCCACAATTGTGTCCTGGGCCTCAAAAGATTTATAATCATTTAGAAAGGTGGACTTGCAAATTCTGAGAATACACACACACACACACACATATATACACATAAGATAAATTTCTGTTGATATAACGGATAAATGTTTTTTGTTTTCTTGATTGCAGCTGCTATGGTCTGAATATTTACATCCTACCAAAATTCCTGTGTTAAAATCTAATCCCCCAGGATAATGGTATTAAGAGGGGAGCCTTTGGGAGGTGATTAGGATTATATTAGGAACGCTCATAAATGAGATTAGTGCCCTTGTTTCAAAAGGTGTGAGGAAGCCTGTTTGCTCCTTGTGCCATGTGGGGACACAGCGAGACGATGTTATCCATGAAGCAGGGAGCTTTCACCAGAAAATTCATTTCACTGAATCTTCTGACACCTTGATCTTGAACTTCCTAGCCTCCAGAACTGTGAGCAATAAATCCCTATTATTTATAAATTACCCAGTCTCTTGTACTCTGTTGTAGCAGCCCAAACATGCTAAGATATTAGGTTGGTGCAAACATAATTGTGGTTTTTGTATTGTTGAAATTTGCCATTTGATATTGGAATACATTCTTAAATAAATGTGGTGACGTTACATATCATTTTAGTGTGCATTTTCCACTTTAGTTTTTATTTTGCGAATGACTTATTTAGTGCTGTTTATTTTACATTAATTAAACTATGGAAATGATGTCAGACAAAAAGCAAATTCAAGCGATTTTCCTATTTGAGTTCAAAATGGGTCGTAAAGCAGTAGAGACAAATTGTAACATCAATTTGGCCCAGGAACTGCTAACAAATGTATAATGCAGTGGTGGCTCAAGAAGTTTTGCATAGGAGATGAGAGCCTTGAAGATAACGATCATAGTGGCCGGCCATCAGAAGTTGACAGTGACCAGCTGAAAGATGCCAAAGAACTCAAAGTGAACCATTCTATAATCATTCGGCATTTGAAGCAAATTGGAAAGGTGAAAAAGCTCGGTAAGTGGGTCCCTCATGAGCTGAGCAAAAATAAAAAATAAAAAAAGTTATTTTGAAGCACCTTCTTCTCTTATTCTACTCAACAACAACGAACCATTTCTCAATCGGATTGTGACATGCCATGAAAAGTGGATTTTATATGACAATTAGCTACACCAGCTCAATGGTTAAACCAAGATGAATCTCCAAAGCACTTCCCAAAGCCGAACTTACATCAAACAAAGGTCATGGTCCCTGTTTGTTGATCTGCTGCCAGTCTGATCCTCTACAGCTTTCTGAATCATGGTGAAACCATAACATCTGAGAAGTATGCTCAGCAAATCAATGGGATGCACCACAAACTACAGCTCCTGCAGCCAGCATTGGTCAACAGAAAGGGCATAATTCTCCACAGCAATGCCTGACTACACGTTGTACAACCAACCCTTCAAAAGTTGAACAAATTGGGCTACGAAGTTTTGCCTCATCCACCATATTCACCTGACTTCTCACCAAGTGACTGACACTTCTTCAAGCATCTTGACAACTTTTTGCAGAGAAAACATTTCCACAATGAGCAGGATGCAGAAAATGCTTTCCAAGACTTCAAATCCTGAAGCACTGATTTTTATGTTACAGGAATAAACAAACTTATTTGTTGGCAAAAAATGTGCTGATCATAATGGTTCCTACTTTGATTAATAAAGGTGTGTTGGAGTCTAGTTATAATGATTTGAAATTCACAGTCCAAAACCTCAATTACTTTTGCACCAACCTAATAGTACCTATATGAATATAGTCACTCTTCTCCAGACTCATATTCTGTTCTCCATAGTTAAGGCCCTTAAGAGCCACTCCCAGGCAGGTTTTCCTGGTTATAATCAGTACATATTAGTCAGGCCTATCACTCTATGTTGAACATTCCCTTTCTTCTCCTGGTATGAACATTATTTTCCTGATTACATCATGCAGAGATTTGTCCTATGTAATTCATTCAGCAGCAATTAGGGGAAGTAGGGAAGTAGAAAGAAAGAAAGACAAGCATCATCTTGGAAGTCATCGATCTTGGGTGAATCCTTTGCACAGTTTTAAGCAATGGGAGGATGTTCTTTTTCATCATGATGGAGGGAGGGTGTTTATTGCTGCTGGCTCATAGGGATTGAAATTCTTAAGAGTTCATCCTCCCAAATGTCTCCAATCCAGGCTTAATATTCCACTCCTCCCCATTAGGGCCCTGAATTCAGTATAGAAGAATTTGCCAGAAATTTGAACTCAGTCTCCTTTTGGCTCTACCTTTCTTCCTATAAAATCTTGATCCTGATTTTCAACACATTTTTCTCTTCAACACATTTTGCACATGAAAGAAATGTGAGTCTCTTGAAATGCTGCAAAGAATGGCTTTTGGCTTTCACTCTGCAACCTTATTTAATAGTGTCTATTTTCTTCCTTCATAGCCTGTATGGCTACTAACAACTGCTAATTAATTTTACAATTTTTATTAATGTAATTTAGCCCATATAATTCATGTAAAGAACTACTACAAAACAAATGCATTACTTCTTCATTTGTACTCCAATCCATCATAGGTGGTGAAAAGCAGGATGCTGATAATCTCAATTTGTCTCTTTGGATTTTGGAAACAATGCATATCACATTGGGAATATTGCTTTTGTTCCATGTAATGAGTGACTCAGAAGGCTGGCAGTTTTCAGTGTGGCCCATAGCAAGATATATTCTTCAGTAGTTTTAGTTATGGTAAAAGTAGCTCTGCCACTTTGTACAAATGACTTGCAGATCACATAGTACAGGAGGTCAGAGGTCTTTTTGGTAGATAAAACATTATGTCTAGTCTCTGGAGAACCACAGCAAAAAAAAAAATCACAGAACAGAACTAGAAATTGAAACAAAGTCATACCATCTTTAGCAAAGAACTAGTCACATTTTGAAAGATGCTCCTTATGCTGTTGGGTCCTGTTAGAGATGGTGTGCCAGAATATGGGCTACCAGGTGATAATGTAATGAAATGTCCACCCAGAGCTGGATCTTTTCTTTTTCCATCAGATCACCGTAGAAAAGTCCAAGCCCATTTCCAGCCCCACAATGGCTAAAAATCTTAGCAAAGGGAGGGAAGTCAGTGCATCCAAGGTAGGTGTGGTATGGGTGTCAGGTCCTCTGTTCCTACTTATTCGTATTTGGATTTCCTTTTTAGCCCTTTGTCAAGAGAATTAGACAAAGAGATGTCTGTCCAAGGATAAAGAAATCTAGAATGGATGACAGGAAGAGGAAAATTAAGATGTTGGGATCAACTGCAGTGGCAGAGACTGTAGACTGTTTCATCAAAGCATCCTAGAGCCAGGTTTCTTGTTTTGTTTTTTCTTGTTTGTTTTGGTTTGGTTTTTAAGAAATTGTGACTGGCCACTAGTATACGTTGTTTGCATTAGTTTACTATCACTACATAACACATTATTACTACTCACCTAGAGGATTTAAAAAAACATCTCACATTTCTATAATTCAGAAGACCAGAAAGTGCCAAAATTAAGGTATCAGCCAACTTGGACATTTATCTGGAGGCTATGAGAAAGAGCCTCCTCGGAGATTATTCAGCTTGTTGGGATAGAGTCCAGTTCCTTGCAGTTGTAGAATTGACAGCCCCGTTATCTTGCCTGCTGTTGGCTAGGAACTTCTCTCGGCAGCTAGAAATTTGTTATGACTGAGCTGTGTTCTACCAAAATTTATATGTTGAAATTCTAACCCAGAGTATCTCAAAATATGACTATTTAGAGAGAGAATCATCAAGAAGGGAAATCAGGTAAAATGAGGTCATATGAAAGGGCCCTGATCCAATATAATTGGTATCTTTAAAAGAAGAGGAAATTTAGACACAGGCATGTACACAGGAAAAATCATGTAAAGATACAGGGAGAAGATGACATGTAAGCCAAGGAGAGAGGTCTTGGAAGAAACTACCTCTGCTGACATCATGATCTCAGACTTCTGGCCTTCAGAACTGTGAGAAAATAAACTTCCGTTGTTTAAGCTACTCAGTCAGTCTATTTTTTTGAGATGGAGTTTCACTCTTGTTACTCAGGCTAAAGTACAATGGCATAATCTCGGCTCACTACAACCTCTGCCTGTTGGGTTCAAGTTATTCTCCTGCCTCAGCCTCCTGAGTAGCTGGGATTATAGGCGCTTCCTACCTCACTTGGCTAATTTTTGTATTTTTAGTAGAGACAGGATTTCATCATCTTGGTGAGGTCGGTCTTGAACTCCTCACCTGAAGTGACCCACCTGTCTAGGCCTCCCAAAATGCTGGGATTATAGGCGTGAGTCACCGCACCTGGCCAGTCTATCATTTTTTTATGGCAGCCCTAGAAAACTAATGCAAAGCTACTCTCTGTTTCTTGCATATGGGCCTCTCCATCTTTGAATCAGCAATAGCATATCAGATCTTTCCAGTGCCTTGAATCGCTTCTGCTACCACCCAGAGGAAACTCTATTTTCCACTATTCTCACAGGAGCCAATTCCACTAAATTTTCTGCCATTACCTAACAAGCATCTCTATTCCTCCTGTTTCCAATAACATGCCCCTCATTTTATTCTGAGCCCTTACCAGAAAGACTCATAAAATTCATATTTTGACTCACAATCAGTTGAAGACAATTTAGGCATTCTCTATCATCATATCTTTCAAAATTTTTTTCAGCCTTCTTCCAGCCTCCATCCACTTGGTTTTAAAGCCACCTCCATATTTTTATGTGTTTGTTATGGTAGCACCGACTTCCAAACACCAAAATTATCTACACCAATTGGAGTTCAACTGGAGTTGCAGGAAATTTAAGGTTTTATAGGTATTAAAATTATATCTCTCTTGACAGATGGATGGATGGATGGATGGATAGATAGACAGATAAATGGCATGGTTGTGGGAACTGGAATAAAGTCCTAAATCCATAGAGCAGACATTCAGGAAGGCATAGTCTTGAACCTATGGCTATGGTTGAAGTTATCATCCACAAGAAAGAAAGATCACAAACAGGAAGGAACTCCCTGAGAACAGGTTGAAATTGTCCTCAAGAGAAATTTCTTCTTTTTCTTTCTCTTTCAGTCTCTCTCCTCTCTCTCAGAAACATCAACCCTGCTTTTAAGGCTTTGCAACTCATTCACTTAGGCCCACTCACATTATCCAGAATAATCCCTCTTGCTTAAAGACAATGCATTAGGATCTTTATTACAACTACAGAATTCCTTCACAGCAACACCTGTATTTGTGTTTGATTGTATAAAAAGGCAAGTTGAAACATCACAATAGCCACCACAGTGTTAGTGCTCTCTGTACAAGCCTTTATGACTCACTCTTACCTCACGGGCAGAAAGTGTCCTACAGCAAGCATCTGTGGCTCTCAGGCCAAGAGTCTTTCCTCAATCTGTGCACTGGATGAAATAGAAACACTGGGGAACTAACATCTCCAGGAAGTATTCTCAGCCCATGAAAAATGGATCTTTGAGGATAAATACATCAGCTTCTGTACCCATCAGGTGCTCTTCTCCAACAGAACTGAATTCTGTTACCCTCACCTGCAGCCTGTTCATCATATCCTTTCCTTCTGCCTCACCTACCCACTTCCCTATCAATGATTACTGAAGTCACCTTATAAATAAACTATTGCTACTCATATTCTTGCCTTGAACTTTGCTTCTGAGGTAACTTTTCCTAGGACACCTCTCTTCTCAGTGTTCTTCTCTCACCAACTCCTAATGAAATTAGTCAGTGTTCTTCACTGCAAATGACACAAGTCAATTCTAGTAAATTAACAGGTAGAGGCTGTTTGCAAGAAGGCAATCAGATGGCTCCAGAGATGAACGAAAGTCTGTAGCACTAGGTTCAGAATATGACAAAAATGAAGAGAGATGAGTGGTTGGGAACATAGCCATGATTTTCCCTTAGAAACTATCTGCTTAGAAAATACCAATCACCGGAAACTCCCTCTAGCACTTTGGGCTCTCGACCGCCACTTTCTCAAGAGATTTGTCTGTCTTTGTACTTTTGTGCCACTTTCTCAAGTCCTGAGTGGGGTATCTGATTGGCAGATGCCAGATCACATGGCTGTATCTTGGCAGCTCTGGGTAAAGGATGGTGCATACTTATCTTCCCAAGATAGAAAGTGGATCTACTGGGTAGCTAAGGGAATACAAATGTTCTCTGTTTTCACAGTAGCCATTGGCAGTGAAGAACTTTCCATAGGATAGATCTTATTTTAGTGTATGCAGTGATATTAGTGCAAATACTGAATTTTAGTAAAAGCATTCCAATATCTTTTTTTGTCTTCAGAACATTCTCATGTGAGTTCCGGGTATAAACAAATATATACACAGCAAGATTGTACTCACACATAGACATACACATGTATATATACAAACAGCAGGAATTGCTTGAGGTAAAAATTATTTCATACGATTTCCACCAGTGACTAATCTTTTCTTCTTTCCTCTCTATGTTAAGCAACCTTGAACAAAACTAAATTTCAGGGATAATTGCTTCAGAACTTGTGTGGATTCTCTACTAAACTGTAACCGGTGAAAGTTAGTAGGACATTTCAGACTCCTCAAAATGAACTAATTGTGTTTAAATTTCATATGCCAAACTAACACCTCAAAAAGAAAAAAAAAAAAAACACAGCGTACGTGATGGATGGAAGCAGAGCTGCCATTGAAAACTATTTAGGTCATGGTTAGGTTAAATCCAGGGTGAGGCAGAAGAAAGGGTGAAAAAGAGTGTAAGAGGATCTTTTAAAAACAGTCTTATCCCTGAAACCACCCCGAAACAAGCCATTGATGGGAAAAGTGACTTATGATGCCTGTCGAGAATATTGTTGTGTGTGTGTGTGTGTGTGTTTTTAAGACAGAGTAATACAGAAAGAGAGCCAGAGACAGAGAAACCAACATGACCTACATTTCAAACGCATGGAAGTTGTAGATAAGCATATTTTATTTAATGTATGTTTACATATTTCTTTCACCAAAAGCTCACAGGCTTCTTACAGGAGGCCAGTATAAATTCTTGCTTTATTACAAAATTCTATACTTTCCTTCCACTTCCCTGCACTTCCCAAACAGCAACTTTCCTACATCTCCTAAACAGAATGCATGAAGCCAAAAGTCTCACAAATTATTAAACCTCCAAGAATATTTACAATTTAAAGGGGTTAAATGCCTTCTGCTCATGAATTTACAAAACCCAAAGAACAGCTTTTATTACTACAAATACCATTGGCTAAGGACGTGGCCAAATGATGGGGATGTAAAATCAAATAAGAAATGTCTTCTAAAAGCTTACAGTTTAGAAAAAAACACATACACAGGTAATTACAACACAGTAAAAAGAAGTTATTACCAAGGCATGGCCAGATTTACAATGGGAGAAACACGGCTCAAGAAACATCGTGAGTGCAAGTGCAAAGTGAGCCACAAGCAGGAAAATGAGTCCTACAATGTGTAATAGCAAGGCCTAAAATATATGGTTGAAAAAATAATTACAGACAAGATCAGGAAGGGCCTTGTGTGCAATGGAAAGTAATGTGTATGATATAGGCAGCGAGGAGACCTTAAAAGGCTTGACACTAGGAACATATCATCACATTTGCATTTTAGGTCAAACTGTAGAGAAAACAAATTTTTAAGGGAGCACGTTTGGAGACAGAGAGCACGGGCTACTGTAGCAGTTCAAATGAAAATAAACAATACCTAAACCAGGAAAAAGGTATTCATAGTAGAAATAAAGTAGAGAATATACAGTTTAAAGTTTTTAAGAGGTACATTAAATAAAGGTTTAGCTTTAGTGCAAGTGGGGACGAAAATGCCCTGTTTAGGACAATCCCTTCTCTAGTTTGATAACTCTTTACTTGGGTGGTGTATCCATGATGTACCAACGGAATCAAAGCAATCGGTTTTGTGGAAGGAGAAGCATTCATCTTTGAGCCTGTTGTGTTTGATGTGCATGTGCACATGCAGACAGTTGGGAAATTAAAGGAGACTAGAGACAGAGGATGAGAGTCAACACTGTGATAGGAAGAATAATTTCCTCCTTTCCAAAGATTTCCAGAACCTGTGAATATACTAGTGTATATGAAAAAAGGAAACTTGCAGGGGCGATTAATTTGTAGATCTCAGGACGGGAAGATTATCTGGTATTATCCAGGTAGAAAAATATCCTTGCAAGGGTCCTTACCGGGAAAGACAGGAGCCTATGAGAGCAGCTATGAAAAGAGAAGCTGATGTGATAGAGAGATTGAAAGATGCAGTACCCTTGGCCTTGAAGATAGAAGACATGGCCATAAGCAGGTGGTCTCCAAAAGGTGGAAGAGGCAAGGGAAAGAAATCTCTGCTAGAGCCTCCAACAGAAACACGGCCCTTGGAGACTACTTGGTTTTAGGACATCTGACCTCCAGACCAGCATGATAGTAAATTGGTGATTTTTTAAGACACTATGTTAGTGGTGATTTTGTACAGAAGCAAAAGGAAACAAATACAAACTCCATATAAGAGTTGGCCACATCTGTTAGGTGTGGTTTCAGAGAAACAGAGGATAAATGCTAAGAGAGAAATGGTTGTAAAAATGGAATGAAGAAACTCGCTTTAAGAATAAAGGAAGAAAAGTAAACGTGTGCTTAGCTTCACAAATTTACACATATATAAAATATATATTATATATAGTACACACTTGCATTGCAAATGTGAAAAGGAGAGCTTAAAATGAGATAGGAAAAGGAAACGTAGCTATTTTTCACGTGACATTCTCTCTAATTCATTTGATAGGGAAAATTATGGGCTTTTTTCCACAAAAAAAGTAGGAAAAGTTACTTAGTCTCATACCTCTTTTCTATTTGAAAAATTAAAAGAAAACAAAACCAAACCAAATACTTACAAAACAAACTTAGCAATATTCCTGCGTGCAGCTTGCTGGGCAAAGTTTCTAGGGATCATGGACTGTTGCTATGTACTTCCCCAATGGGAGAAGTATACAAAGGGTAGGTATTCCACAGAAAAATGAATGATTTCTCTCTGGGGCACTCTGTCCCTTCCCAGTAGTCTATATTTAAGTAAATGGTCTCTGTTAAGCAATTAGGAGTTGCTTGTCCTGATGATTGTGTGAAAGAATGTCATGTAAAAGAAACTAAAGGCATCCAATATGCTCAACACTTTTTCTTCCATTCCTCCAAACGAATCCAAATATTTTACCATCTTCTGCCAACATGGAATTCAAGCATGCAGTATGGGTATCTGAAGAGCAAAATCTCAGGAGGCCAAGAAAAACATGAGCTAATCCTTTAAGTTTCCCAGTTATTTGCAAATTTGTCTTTCAAAGTAAGAAACAGCTAGGAAGACAAGAGACTGGGCTGACGGTTTCTGCAATAGCCTCAAAATGAAAACACATGGCATTTTTTCTTAAGATTGGCATTTACTCATTGATGATTTCTTTTTCCGACACAAGGAATTTAATTACACTTTTTTTTCCTAATAGGACCAGGTCGTTGAGATTTAATGCCATAGATTTGTTACAGGGCTGAGAAATTATTGGACAGTAGCTATATAGGTGCAGAGTAGTATATAAAGTTCTCTCAAGTCTGTTTCCTGCTGGCCTCCCCCTCCTCTCCTGTTCCTTCACTCTAGACATATTGTATGTATTAATCCATTTTCATACTGCTGTGAAGAAATACCTGAGACTGTGTAATTTATAAAGAAAAAGAGGTTTAATGCACTCACAGTTCCACATGGCTGGGGAGGCCTCACAATCATGGTGGAAAGCAAAGGAGGAGCAAAGTCATGTCTTACATGGCAGCAAGCAAGAAAGCACATGCAGGGGAACATCTTTTGATAAAACCACCAGATCTCATGAGACTTACTCACTATCACAAGAACAGCATGGGAAAACCCACCTCCATGATTCAATTACCTCTCACTTTGTTCTTCCCACAACACAGGGGGATTATGGGAGCTACAATTCAAGATGAGATTTGGGTAGGGACATAGCCAAACCATATCACTGTATGACTTGAGGTTCCTCACACTACACTTCTCAAAGCTTTGCACATTCCCTGTCTTGGTTCAGGAGTCCCTGCCTCAGAGAGGCTTCTTTGATTTTTTCAAGTGCTAGTAATCAGCCCTTTTGTTGATCTAGACCTCATTGTCCAATACAGTAGCCACTAACTACATGTGTCCATGGAGCACTTGAACTGTGGGTGGCCCAAATTGAGACTATGCTATAAGTGAAAAATTTATGCTGAATTTCAAAGACACAATAGAGAAACAGAATGTAAAACATCTCTGTATTAGCTTGTTTTCATGCTGCTGATAAAGACATACCTGAGACTGGACAATTTACAAAAGAAAGAGGTTTAATGGACTTACAGTTCCACATGGGTGGGGAAGCCTCACAATCATGGCAGAAGGCAAGGGAGGAGCAAGTCGTGTCTTACATGGATGGCAGCTGGCAAAGGGAGAGAGAGAGCTTATGCAGGGGAACTCTTCTTTTTAAAACCATCAGATCTCGTGAGACGTATCCACTATCGTGAGAATAGCACAAGAAAGACCCGCCCCCATGATTCAATTACCTCCTACTGGTTCCCTCCCATGACACATGGGAATTGTGGGAGTTACAATTCAAAATGAGATTTGGGTGGGGACACAGTGAAACCATATCAATCTCATTGATCATTTTTATATTAGTTACATATAGTGATGAAAATATTTTTTATCTATTCCTTAAATGAAATATATCACTAAAATCAATTTCCTCTGTTAATTCTTATCTGTTTAAGGTGACTAGTAGAAAATTTCAAATTACATATGTGGCTCATATTTGTGGCTCTCCTGGTATTAGCATCCTATTGGATAGTGCTATTCTAGAACTTGTTCACCCCAATCATGAACTAAACAAATTATATGGCATAGATGATAGTGATTTTACCTATCTCTTTTAATAGTCTTTTTAATGGAAAAGGGCATATCTTACTTATATCTTGTCTTTGACACCTATGACAACATCTAGAACTTATTAGACACACAGTAAAAAATCTGCAAAATAAGTGGAAATTAAAGCATTAGAAAAATATTTTCAAACAATTATGTAGTTCAAGTTATATTGTTACCTGTTTACGTGTTATTACAACATATTAGTATTGAGAAAAATGGTTTAGGATTACATTTCCTCATTTTTCTTCTCAATTGTTGCTAGGTATTTGTTAATTTGTTATTCAAAAGTTATGGAAAGAAATTCTACCACTAAAGTTATGTTCCAAATACTTTAAAAAACTGATAAAATGCTTAAGCCACCAAGAAGTATAGGATTTTTATTGGCAATATAGTTAGAAATTAGCTAATCAGTTCCTACTTAATCAGAAAACACTATATGTTTTCTAATTATTTTTACCTTCACTTTGGGAGGCCGAGGGGGGCAGATCACAAGGTCAGAAGATCAAGACTATCCTGGCTAACACGGCGAAACCCCGTTTCCACCAAAAATACCAAAAAAAAAAAAAAGAAAAGAAAAATTAGCCGGGCGTGGTAGTGGGCGCCTGTAGTCCCAGCTACTCTGGAGGCTGAGGCAGGAGAATGGCGTGAACCCAGAAGGTAGCGGTTGCAGTGAACCAGGATTGCGCCACTGCACTCCAGCCTGGGCAACAGAGCGAGACTCCGTCTCAAAAAAAAAAAAAAAAAATTAATAAAACAACATTAGTATTGGCATATACAAATACAGATTATATATAAGATGTTTCAGAGAATGTCTTCCAGAATACAACATGGAATTGAAAATGATGTGCCAAAATTATGAATCAAAAATCAATTCCATTGCCAATAGTATGAAATGGAAGCATCGCACTCTCCAGCCCAATAGATAGCATCTCTCCAATTGTGATACTTGAAAGTATTATAGAAAACAAAAAATAAAAATAACCTTAGACCAATGAAGTCCTCTGATCTTAAAAGAATACTTAAATTGTGTTTTTATCTTGGACGCAGGTACTAAGATAGAAAAACTAAAATATTTTGTTAAGGTAAGTCACAACAAAAAATGCTTAGTTGACAAAAATTCTTTAGTTTTTGGAATATCTGATTTGACCCGGGTTTTATTATTTCTTTGTGCCTACTCTGAGTCACATTATAGAATATGTAAAGGAAAAAGTCAAGCAAAAGCCAATGGAGGCCCTGCAGGGTTCAGTTGGCCATGCCACGGGTCTGCCTTTTAAATATTACCACATATTGGTAAACAGGGTACTTGTTGAAAAACCAAATTATTCTGTAAAATCCATTTGTGAATCATAGTATCTTTTTTGATGAAATTATTTTTGGATAATACTACTCCCTTTCAGGCACCAAAAGAAACTCATGGTAGAGTCACTCACTAACCGCTTGACCTTGAGAAAACTAGTGGATTTAGAGAATTCTCAGATTTGTCTATGAATTTGAGACTTTCATCCTGGGGCCTGCCTGTTTCACAAGTTGTTATGTGCCTGCAAGGGTGGTGAAGTTGGATGCAGAAAATTCAGGTGCACTTCTGAATTTAAGAGAGTTTTTATTTCAAGAGACTTAAAGTTACTCATTCAAAAATGAGAATTTTTGATTTGATAACTTCCAAGTCAATTTCATTTTAAAAATGGTTTTTAAAGAAAATGCTGTTTAAGTAATCATACCACTCATGTTTTATTCTTTAATATTGCTAAAATATGTTACCATATACAAAGTAAGGCATAAAATGGTATTTAATACACTCTCAGGTACTATAAAATATAAATATTTGTTTTTATTAGAAGATGGTTGGGTACTTTATTATATCTCTTTTACCTTGAAGGTGATTAAGACTACACTCTAAAGTGAGAGTATTTGCAGAGACCCAGAGCACTTTCTTATCTCAGGTACAGATTTATTTTTAGAGTTTTCTCTGTGTGCCAGTTTCAGATCTATGTTTAGTTACTGCTGTATAATGCACTGTGGTAAAATTTAAAAAAAAAAAAAAAAAAAAGCAGTTGTCAAATGTCTTGGAAAGCAAACCACCACTGGAACCTCACATTCTTGTATTTACAGCTGTATAGCTGCTAGAATTTGCAAAAAGAGCTGGGTTCACATTTAATGAGTGTTATAAATACCAGAATAAATGAGTAACTACAAAGAAATCCTAAATGCATATACTCAGTTCTGTCGCACTGACTGATATATTCAAGGCTATGATACAGATTAGAAAACTTTTCAACTTTCAAAGTAGGAGAGAACAGCTCCCCCACAAAAAAAAAAAAGCCCCTCACAAATTAACATTTTAAAAAGACAGAGACTTCATTTTATGAATACAAAACTTTGTAATTTTTGATAACACTGTCAGAGCTATCTTGCCAAGTCCACAGACACTAGGATAATCCCTCTGCTTTCAAGTATTCAAAGATGATCCTGTTATTAATAGGACAAGTCCAAATTCTGGATCATAGCCTCACAGTCAAACCGTATTTTGACCTTCATCTACTTGTACTCTTCTGTCACCTCAAAGTCACCTTATGCCCAACCACACTATTTTTATTACACTTTATTTTTTTTCATGCAACTGCATCTCTGTCTTCTTCCTTTTTTTTTTTTGGATTAAATATACTCCTAGCAGACTGTCCCCTCTGTGTTGGAATTGAACTCACCTGTTAAACTCACATCAGGTTCACTGTTAAGTACTCTCAGACCTGCAGGCTTGATAATATCTCTTTCTATTCTACCGTAATACTGTGTAGTAGCAAAGGGTAACTATAATTGTGCCTTGAACATAAAATGTGATCAATTAATATTAGCTGAATGCTGAATGAAATCAAATATATTAACTGATACATGATAAAGCAACTCTGAAATTTTGAGCAAGGCGCTTCATATAGCCAAGTATTGCTCTTTCACTGTAAGTGAAGATAATTGTATCTATTACCTTGTAAGTTTGCTGGTAAGGATTAAACGAGGTATCTAGTACTTAGAACAGTGACTGCTCTTCTAAATAGCCACTGTAAATGTAAAGCGTAATCTCTAAGAAGGTAAGATAATTCTGTTTAACCCATCATTGAATCATGAATACCATAAATTATGTTTGTCATTAGTAAATGATGAATGAATATGGATGGATGAATGAGTAAATGGATGATGGAATGTGTTAGACTATAAAAAGAGCATCCAGTAAATGTTTAAGCAATGTTTCTCTCTCTGGATATTGTGGAAACACTGAAGAAAATTACTTAATGGTAAAGAGTTCACCCTCTAAAGTGGGTTGCCTAAAATGGCATCTCAGAATGGCCACCTACTAGTTGTTTGCCTAATTAATTTGAGTTAATTAACCATGGGGAAGTTTCTTATCGCTCTATGATTTTATTAGTTCACTCCTAAAATGAAAATATTTTGTAATGATTAAGGGAGTTAAACATAAAGCACTTAGGATAATTCTAGCATTCAAGAAGATTTTAATAAATGCTATTACTATTATTTTTGTTATTCAAAGTTTTTTTTACTTTATTATTATTAAAAATAGAGAATTATCTGGTTAATGAAGTGAAAAATGATATAAACCTTGAAAGAAGGAAACCATGACCATACCAATAGCAAGGGAGATGAGTCTTTGGGCATGCTTTGTAGAATTAATGAATTGAGGGGAGATTCCATGGACTGATTAAGAGTAAATTTACCGGCCCAGGTGCAGTGGCTCACGCCTGTAATCCCAGCACTTTGGGAGGCCAAGGTGGATGGATCACGAAGTCAGGAGATCGAGACCATCCTGGCTAACAAGGTGAAACCCTGTCTCTACTAAAAATAAAAAAAAATAAAAAAAATTAGCCAGGCGTGGTGGTGGGTGCCTCTGTAATCCCAGCTACTCAGGAGGCTGAGGCAGAGAATTGCTTGAACCCAGGAGGCAGAGCTTGCCGTGAGCCCAGATCACGACACTGCATTCCAGCCTGGGCGACAGAGAGAGACTCCGTCTCAAAAAAAAAAAAAAAAGAGTACATTTACCTAGAATATAAGGAAGCATCTCAGAAATGATTCTCCCATTACATAATTACATATTGTCATAAAGAAGAAAATTAAGGAACAGTTTAAGGCCTTCAGGTACCTGAATAGTGAATATTGGATAAGCTGACCACTTAAGGCTAAAACAAGAATGGTTTTAAAATCATAGCTAATAAAGCTGTTAAAAGTTTCATTTTAAATAGCGAAAGAAAATGCAGATAGACGAGTTGAATCTACATATGAGTTATTTTCATGGGTAGTAACTAATGTTATTTTGAGTGTTTTACAAAATTTGCCTAAGATGAAAAGCCATATTCTAAAAGGAGAATCTCTTTTGCTGTTATAAAATTAAAGTATTCAGGAAATATTAATAATTCCATAAAAGAGAGTATGCATCTATTGTTCTTCCAAAAATAGAAATCGCTTTTTTGTATATTTAGCTATAAGCCATAAACTAGATAATACTCAAAAGAAAGTGGTCAGAATAGTGTACAGGATTAAATAACCATATTACACGATACAGTGATGGGTAATAAAATACTTTACCTGGAGGTCTTTGATTCTGAAAGAGATTAGCATTTGAATCATCCAATCCTTTAAGGACCCAAATAGAATGAAAAGGTGGAGAAAGGGCTAATTTTCTTTCTCTCTTTCTCTCTCACTCTCTGTCTTCCCCTCTGAGCTGGGACATCTATCTCTTCCCACCCTTGGACACCAGAGCCCCTGGTTTTCACCCCTTCCTCCTTCTGAAGCCTTTGAACTCAAACTTATACCACTGGCTTCTCTGGTTCTACAACTTCCACACAATCCATAGACTGTGGAACCTCTCAGCCTCCATAATAGCATGGGTAAATTCCCACAATTAATCTTCTGTTATATATCTATATATATCCTATTGGTTCTGTTTCTCTGGAAAACCTTGACTAATGCATCCTGTGACTTTCCTAAGGCCAGGGCTAGAACAAAAGTCTGGAAATTACAGAGAAACCAACATCTGGTAACTACTAAAAAAAGAATTTTCTAAGAGGTGGTCAACAAAGTCATGGCTGCTTGATAAAGAGGTGATCTCATTCCATTTCTGATGCCATAAAAAAAGAGGCCCGATAAACATCGATAGGAATGCCCAGATCAGGGTGAGGCTGAAGTTGCTTAGCAGCCAATAAGAACAGTTCTACTAATCGGAATGGGCAGGAGCTAATTCCCCATAATAGATATATTGTGCAGCTAGGCAGACATTTCCTGAATTAGGAGAGTGAGTTGACAGGAAAACCACTTAGAATTTGCAATGTTTTAAATCTTGTTGAGTAGACACGAGTGAAAGGAACATCATACAAGACAATCACTTTTTGTGAATATTAGGGACGCTACTACAGTGTCCTTAGTCTTCTTCAGTTTTCATGATGTACACTAGCTCCTTGGTGATTTTGTCTTCTCCCATGAGTTTAAATGCCATTTAGGCACTGATAATTCTAAATTATGTACCTTTAAGACTAAGTTCTCTACCTCAGTGGCTTCCTAATTCACTCAGAGTTAAAGTCAAAGTCCTTACTATGTCCTTGAGGGACTTGTAATCGGTGCCTCAGGCTTCTGTCTCCATTACCACTCTGACTTCACCCAGTACTTGTCTTCAGGTCATTCCAGCCACCGTTGTTCCTTGTTCTTTTTCTGACATGCTAGGCACATCCTCAGTTGAGGTCTTTGGCAAATATGAGTCCTTCATTCTGAAATAATTCTCTTATTAATATTCTCACAGCAAAATCCATCATTACATTTAAGTCGTTACTCAAAGCTCACCTTTTCAATGAGTGCTATATGCAGCACTTTATTTAAAATTTTGTGTTCTAATTGACATTTATGCATTTTTATTTTATTATTTTATTATTATTTTTCTCTCCCAAGTGTAAGTATATTTTTCTGTTTGGTTCATTACTACACTTTTGATAGATTTTTTTTTTTTTTTTTTTTGAGACAGAGTCTTGCTCTGTCGCCCAGGTTGGAGTGCAGTGGCACAATCTTGGCTCACTGCAACCTCTACCTCCTGGGTTCAAGCGATTCTCCTGCTTCAGCCTCCTGAGTAGCTGGGATTACAGATGCACACCACCATGCCCAGCTAATTTTTGTATTTTTAGTACAGACAGGGTTTAATCATGTTGGTCGGGTTGGTCTTGAACTGCTGACCTCAAGATCTGCCAGCTTCCGCCTCCCAAGTGCTGGGACTACAGGTGTGAGACACTGTGCCTGGACCTTGACAGATTTTTTTTAAAAAAAACTATTGGTGGCTCACGCCTATAAACCCAGCACTTTGGGAGACCGAGGCAGGCAGATCACGAGGTCAGGAGATCAAGACCATCCTGGCTAACATGGTGAAACCCCGTCTCCACTAAAAATACAAAAAAAAATTATTCGGGCGTGGTGGCTGGCACCTGTAGTCCCAGCTACTTGGAAGACTGAGGCAGGAGAATGGCATGAACCCGGGACGCGGAGCTTGCAGTGAGTCGATACCATGCCACTGCACTCCAGCCTGGGTGACAGAGCGAGACTCCACCTCAAAAAAAAAAAAAAAAGAAATTATTGTTCAGCAAATATGTCCTGCTCCTCCCCACTGGTGAGAAGTGTACACTTTATTGCTCCTCATATGTTGACCTGGGCTCTGACACTTGTTCTGGTCAATGGAATGTGGGAAGAAATGACAGCGTGCTACTTTAAAACACAGGCTTTCCTCCATGAAAAGAGCATGTCCAAGGCAGTCGGTGTTTCTTGGGGCATGTTCTTAGGGTAATAAACAGGTACAGCTGATCTGAATTATACCCAGTGCCTGAATTACACCCATCCAAACCCAACCTAACCCAGAGAAGCTCAGCAGAGCTACAGACGGCTCACAGATCCATGACCAAGACATAAATGCTCTTCTAACTCACTTGGATTCAGGGTTATGTATTATGTAAAAGTCTTCCACTAAGCAGTTGATTGATGTACATCCCAGGCTCTAGAACTGTGTGTGGAGATGATCAATAAATATTATTTTAATTGATTAACCAATTAGACATGTGTCAAAGGATACAAAATTACAGCTAGATAGGAGGAATATGTTCTAATTAGCTGTACCACTGTAAGATGACTACGGTTAACATTAATACATAGTTTTAGATAGCTAGAAGGAGGATTCTAAATGTTCCCAACACAAAGAAATGATAAATATTTTAGATGATAGATATACTAATTACCATGATCTGATCACTATACATTATATGTATCAAGACTTCACTGTGTACTTCATAAATATGTAGTTATTATATGTCAATTAAAAATAAATAAATAAGAAGTTAGAAGTAAATAACTTTTAAATCAACCTTTAAGCCCTATTTTAACTGTTGGTGTATGGTGCACAAATTATGCACTAGAATTAATTTAGGTCCTTATATAATTGTTTACCTTCTTTAAGGTCATGTAACAACTTTTTAGTAAATCATTATTTAGGATACTAAGTAGTGTTTTAATAAACTAAGGACATGTGTTTTCTAGTAACTGTTCATTCAAATGATATGCACATAAAACAAATTGGGTTTTTTGCTGTTTTTAATTTTTTAGTCACTAACATCAGGTTCTTCAAACATCAAGTCTAGTTTTTAAGAAAATAAAGATGATGATGTTGGCAGTCCAGTCATTTCAATGATACTAACAACTGGGATGAATCTACTATTCAGTGGTTAAATCTGGTTTATTACAATTTTATTATGATGTGACTTCACTTTCAGTAACTTGCACATTGGAGAAATTTAGTTTAAAGGGAATGGTAAAATTTTGGAAGATGCCATTTGCATGTTTTAGTAATGAACCAGTTTGTCATATGCAACCATATCTAGTATAATCACTTCAAAGATTTTGGAATTGCTCCTTTCTGTTTTGCTTTCCATTCTATTTCTCCTTTTTGTTTTACTTTTCTTCTTTACTCTTGCTATTTTTCTCCTTGCTACTTGTTCCTTTTAAAAGTTCTTGTTAACACTTATTAAGGAGTGTGGTTCAAAGCTCCAAAGCAAACAAGCAGCAAGAGAAAGGGATGAAAGAACTGGAGTTTAATTTTCCTGCCAGGTTTCAAATGAATCTCAACAGCAGCTGGGGTACCAGCCAGTTTTTGTAGAAGCCATTACAAGGCTGCCACCCTTTTAGTCTCCATACCATTATAACTGGGAATTGAAGAGTTGTCTAAACATTGGAAAGCCAAATTTTCTTAGAATTTAGTTTCCACAGCATCAAAAATATATTTGTATTCTCCATAAAGACCACTCAGCTCTCTATACTCTGACCATTTTGCCTAAGTCCAAAAGTTAAATACCCTCACACCATCGTACGGAAACATGTTCAGTTCTCAACATTAGCAAAAGCTATAAGAGAAAAGTCATTATCAGAGGAATTGACATTTCTAGAAGGTATTAAATTCACAAAGAAAAGACATGTGTCTAGTATTTTATTTGATCTTGATAATTTCACTACAAACCTTAAATTTTTAATCTCTCCTTCATGAAGATGAGACTTTAATTCCTTTACAATGTCCATTACTTAGCATAAGAAGTAGCCTTATCATGGAGCTTGCAGTGAGCTGAGACTGTGCCACTGCACTCCAGCCTGGGTGAGAGCGAGACTCCGTCTCAAGAAAAAAATTTAAAAAAAGAAGTAGCCTTATTATTATACATATGTCAGAGAGATATATATAGAAAAGTAATTCCTTTATTCAACTAATACTTATTGAGCTCATGCTATATACCAGGGATCATTTTAGGTGTTAGGGATATCCAATGAATAAAACCGGAAATAATTCTGGCCTTCAAAACATATGTATATGTTTTTCAGTACTTAATACCATCTAATGTATTATATATTATATTTGTATATATTATATATATATTAGGGATAACAAACAATAAATTCATTAAATAAATATAATGTATAATATGTTAGATAGTATTAAGTACTGAAAAAAAATAAAGCAGAGAAGGGAAATTTAAAGTCTGTAGATTGGGAAGAGGATTCACAATTTTAGGTAATATACTAGGGAAAAACTCTAAGGCACCATTAAAACAAAGACTTAAAGGAGTAAACATCTAAAAAATATTTTTCTGATTACAAAAAGAATACATATTCACAGAAGGGAAAAAAGCATTTCAGAAAATCTCAGAGAATATTGAAACAACTATTTGTAATTTTATCATTCATAGTTAATTCTTATTAAAAACCTCATTTAGATTCATCTCAGTCTTTGGCTATAGGTGGTTTTAATGTGTGTGTGTATGATAGACAGAGGTAGAGAGAGGATATATAGGTTATTCAGAGAATTGAGACAATACTCAGTTTCAACAGTTAACCCAAGTCTTATTCAAATAGTTTTAGAAAGCAATCTTTAAAATTTTTTCTGTTTTGTTAAAATGATACCATGAGGAATATAATTGTACATAAGTTATTGCACATATCTTGGTAATTATTTTTTTGAGTACAACTATTCAAATTATTGAAGTATAACTCACTACTCAAAGTATAACAATAATAATAACATACTATTAAAAGTATAATTGAATATGGAATATTGATTCCCTAATGATTTAGTAGACAAACTCTCATCTAAATCATACTTTGATCCAATTTATTTATTGTTATCATGTTTTTAAAGAAGTTTTTCTTGTCTTCTTTTTATATTTATTCCTTGATCACATTTTTTTTATTTTCAAAAGTAACATCCCAAATGTAAGGTCTTGCCATGAACCCATCGTTAGCTGAAGGCAAATTTAAGGCACTTGGCTATCCCATTTAGGCCTGAGGTTGCAATTTTTAAAATTTTTGCAATCATACCTTGGCAATGACCTTGAGCAGTAGGATATAAATAACTCCCACATGCATGGCATTCCAATAATGGAACACTAGGTGTAAATGGGTTAACCCATTTATCTTTTCATGATCATGAACACTCTTTTCATGATCTAAAACCTAAAAACACAATGTTATTAAATTATTGGAGAGTCTAACCTATCAGTTTAGTCTTGCATATTAGAAGGATGCTACGATAAATGTATTCTTCCTCATGTAATGATGTGCGCTATTCATTTTAACTTATTAATATTATAAAGTTTTATTTAGACATTTTCAGTGTTAGCAATATTTAATTTTATTTAAATTTAATTTAACAGCCTAGCACATACCACTATTGAAGAAAAAGCAATCATTCTCATTTTCCTAAAAGACTATAAAGTTAGGGAAAAAAATCTTTGAAATTATAATCCTCTCTTTCTTTCTCCAATTTCTAACCCGTAATTTTCATGGTGAATGCATTTTAATGAATCTCAGTGCTACTCACATATTCTCCCTGATTTTATGTTGCAAGTTTACATCATGTACATGAGCTGTGAGATACAAAAACAGTCAAAAGAGAAGATAGCAGAAGAGCCCTAATGTTTTGGAAGGTGAGGAGGAAGAAGAGGAGAAACCCCCAGAAGCGTGCTTATTTTTAAAAATGTGTTTAAAAACTTATAGTTTTACGGAAATACACAGTTGATGCTCATTTTCCGATCCTTTACATTTTGCAGAATAATTTATTAACTGTTAAATTCTTCTTTAGATTTCACTTCAAAAAAAACTATAAATTTTTAGAATTCTTCCTCTACTTGCTGAAATCTCCCATCAGCACCAATTACAAAGATCCACAGTTATCTGTTTGTATATTTAAACTCTCTGGATTTGACTTAGCTGCATTTGATACAGCGATAATTTTTGTATTGTTATTTCTTTGTCTTTGTATAGTGACTGGAGATAGGAGACCTCTGGCGAAGTCACAGAGCAAGGACAGTTACGGCACTACTTCAAAATGGTCTGTTACACAGCCTGGTCTTCAGGCTCTTATTAGTTGGTGCTTGATGAGTAATTAAAATAACTTAAGGATAGAAAGAGTTCATTAGCCAATAACAAATATAGAACATTATACTGCAGCAGGACAAGCCTAATGTTGTATAAAAAGAAAAAAAAAAAATCAACTCATACAAAACAGAAATCAGTCTCTGAATGTCTCAGGAAACACCTAAAGATAATTTTCAGTTTTGAAGATGGAAACAGTCTGTTTTGGGGCTAGATTTTTTATTTGTTTTCTTGCTTACCTTTTTACCAAAGTGAAATATGCCACCGAAAAGTACACATAACTTATGTTTATAGCTCAATACATTTTTACAAACATCCATGTAACCAGTACCAGATCAAGAAACAGAACCTCCATCTCAGTTCGGGGCAGGCCTATTGCCTTTTATTCTAGTTACTGCCTTTCTCTGGTAATCACTGTCCTAACTTCTAACATAGCTAGGTTTTCCTGTTTTACATAAATACAATTAAATACCACATACCCTCTTATGTTTGGAGTTTTTATTCAAATTATGTCTATGAGGTGCATTTGCATTGTTGCTTAAAGTTGTAGATTGTTCATTCTCTTGCTCCATAATATTCCATTGTATGAACAGACAACCATTTATTTGGCCACTCTCCATTTCATGGTTATTTAAATAGTTTCTCACTTTGGGGCTATTAAAAATAGCACTGCCATTAAGATTCTAGTGCCTGTCTCTTGGAAAACACATGTGATTCTGAAATTGTGGGTCATGGGATATGCCCATGTCCAGCTTTAGTGTATACTCCCAAACAGTTTTCCAAAATGGTTGTACCGCTTTTATATCATCACCAGCAACATGTGAGACTTCTGCTTGTTTCACATTCCTTCCAACATGGTATTAGCCGTTTTGCTTTTTGAATAATACTAGTTTTTCAACCACTATTTTTCATAGTTTTTTCCTAAGCCCATAGTAATATTTCAATTGCTATTTTTCATAACTTTTCATAGCTTTAAGTACATTAACTGTTTTTAAAATTGCAGGTATTCTTGACTGATGGTTTAACATCATAAAGGGTGAGATTTTTTTTTCTTCTGATGTTTGGTTTTGCTGTATTTTTTGGTTTGCTTTACCGGTTGGTAAAACAGATACATACGGATTTTTTAATAGAAAAAAGCATTAAAGAGAAAATATGCCCTTAAAACAAGCAATTAAAAAAAAAGCTTTTTTAGGATTACCAGTTTTTCTATTTATATCCAAGTCAGAAGTAGTGGATGGAACTCTTTCTAATAACCTGATAACTTTTCCATATCCTACAGGCATTACTTTCTCTCTAAACTTGAATGTTGACCACATGAAAAATAGTGCCCAATTTCAGGCCCATTTCATTGGAATGCTAAAGCTGAGTCCATTGACATATATCAAGGACACATTTCTCAGGTCTTTCATGTATGTGATTTTATTTATTCCATTAAAAAAAAAAAAAAAGGCCAAACAAACTTGTGAGATATTATGTAGCAGGACAAGCCACAGACAAAACTCCTCAGACATGGAGTTAAAGAAGGAAGGGGTTTATTCGGCCGGGGGCATTGGCAAGACTCCTGTCTCAAGAACCAAGCTCCCCGAGTAAGCAATTCTTGTCCCTTTTAAGGGCTCACAACTCTAAGGGGGTGCGTGTGAGGGGGTTGTGATCGATTGAGCAAGCAGGGGGTAAGTGACTGGGGGCTGCATGCACCAGTAATTAGATCGGAACAAAACAGGATAGAGATGTTCACAGTGCTTTTCTATACAATGTCTGTAATCTATAGATAACATAACTGATTAGGTCAGGGGTCGATCTTTAACTACCAGGCCCAGGGTGTGGCGCCGGGCTGTCTGCTTGTGGATTTCATTTCTGCTTTTTAGTTTTTACTTTTTCTTTCTTCGGAGGCAGAAATTGGGCATAAGACAATATGAGGGGTGGTCTCCTTCCTTATTCCCCTTCTTTGAGGCTCTCACTCAGTAGTGGAAGTTCTCACTTTCATTTTCACACCCATGTCTTCTTGCAAGACAGATTGATAGTGATTCATACAGTACAGTTGTGCTGAAGCATTTCGGTGAACTAAGTTAGCAATGAAGCTTTTTATCATTTGAAGTAGTACAGGTAGCAAACAAGGAAGCAGTAAGCAGGTTCCTATTACTATTATAACTTTTATTATAAGAATTTTAAATTTTCCTAGCACTGGGAACCATTTTCTAAACATGGCCCAGGATCAAATCCATGCCACACATGCACGGGCACATGTGCCAGTTTTGTCATATCTCTAACTATGTCTTCAACTACTTGCCCTTGATTATCTATGTGTAGGCGGCAATTAGTAAGGTTAAATTTCCTACAGACCTCTCCTTCAGCTGCTAGTAAGGAGTCGAGAGCTAATCTATTTTGATAGATAGCATTTCTCATCTGAGTTTCTGGCCAGGCCAGAATACTCAAGGCTCTGCCAGTTTTATTAGTGATTATTTTTAAGACAGCTTGTAACCATGATTCAGTTGATCATGTAAATGGGGGTCCAGTATCCCCACGAGCCACCTTGTGCCTATGTACTAGGCCTAAAATATTGTATGATTCTCTCAGAGTGCCATTTATCATTTTTTTCAATTTCTTATAGCTATGCTTCTCTTTTTGTGGGAAGCATAGACAGGGAAGCCCAGGAGTTCGCCTATTTTTATGGGCAGTAGGAAGAAAGATGGTTTAACAGTGCCAATAACACAACTACCTGCCTACTGGTCAGGTAATTTGGCATAAGCTCTATGCTTACATATCCAGTAAAATCCAGTGGGGGCTGTCCAGTCCCGGTGGGACTCCGGGTGGGTCCACATGGTTTGCAACGTTGGGAATTTACTAAATGGATTTCTCTCTGTGTGATTTCAACTTCACCACGTGATTGTTTTTGTGGTACCATTATACAGTTCCTGTCTCAGACAACTAAGTTGTCCTATGGGGTGAGTGAATTCTTTTCCTTCTCTAGCTATGCAGTATTGTCTAACATTTGAGGTTTTTAGGACCTAGAAATTATGAAGGTGATTCTTTTGAGTCAGGAATTCATCAGGGACTGGGTCTGTAGGTACTAATTCTTGGGTTTCCCATGGCCATTGATCTCTTATTACAGTTCCTCCACATACATAACATGAAGTGACATTGAGAGATTGGGCTGCATGCTTGGCTAATTGCAAAAACAAATTTCTTGTTTTTCCTGGAATTTCTAGTACTGACACATTTAGTGCATCACAGAAAGTTTGAAACTCTGGCTCAGGAGAGCGTTTGTAAACTTCTCCTTGAACCAAGATATTTACTCAAGGATCCAGTCCAGTCCTGTCAATTCCTGAGATCACATGCTCCTCTTTTTTCTGTGAGGATCAAGGGGATTGGTTATTACTAGCTCTAATAGGTTACATTGTCCTTTAGTAGAGGAAGGGCCATTTTTTCCTTTCTGAACGTGGACTGGATCCTCGAGTAAATTTTCACCTTTTTTTTTTTTTTTATCCAGGTGGCCTAAATGACACAAGACCAGTATTTAATTTTATTTACACAGTCTTAATTTATGACAGATGTACTGATTTTCTGCCATATAGCCTCTTTTCTAATTAAGAGAACCACACCTTATTCCTAACTTATTATTGCTAATGACAGCACAGGCATCAAATTTTAATGTGACTTGTTTGGGCACCCCTCTTTCTTCTGTTTTGGCTAACACTTTACTCATATTGTTTATGAGTCTCCACCAGTCCTCAGTCCTTAATCTTATTTTAACAACTGTGGTCATGGGAGGCTTAGATGGGTCATAACACACATCAGGTTGGTCATTTCCTGGGGTACATACATTGTATAGAACAACATTATACAAACAAGTTCTTTTTAGAGTTCCAGTACACTTATAATAACCATAAAATAATAGGACCATAGCAACCTTTTATCCTACCTCAGTGACTTGATGTACACACTGGGAACAGTCCTCAGTCTGAGGAAGATCAGTTGAAGTCCTTACTGTAAAAGCCCAAATTTTAAGGAAAATTAGTCTCACAATGAGTTTTCTCATGCTTCGGCCATGTATGGACCAGTCAGCTTCCAGGTGTGACTGGAGCAGGGCTTGTCGTCTTCTTCAGAGTCACTTTGCAAAGATTGGTGATGCTGCTCCTGTCCATCTACCACTCACAGTCTACTGATGTTTAAGGATGGTCTCGGAGGTTGGGCCTGCTAGAATAAACCTGAATCCAACACCTCTACACAGTTATGTTCAACTGGGCTCTCTGATACCAGGAGCAAGGTGGTGGGATTTAGGGTGTTGCAAACTTCGATGGTTATGTGGGGATTTTCACATAGCAAGTTTTGGTACTTGGTTAATCTAGCATTTGCTAACCAATGATGTCCTTTGGTAATCATTAAAGTTACCACAGCATGGGGGGCCTTTATATTCAGGTATTGCCTAAGGGTTAGTTTATCTGCTTCTTGTGCTAACAGGGTCATTGCTGCTAGGGCCCTTAGACCTGGGGGCCAACCTTTGGAAACTCTGTCTAGTTGTTTTGAGAGATACGCCGCTGGCCTTGGCCAAGGCCCCACAGTCTGGGTTAAAACTCCAACTGCCATTTTTTCTCTTTCTGACACATAGAGATTAAGCGGTTTTGTCAGGTCAGGCAGCCCCAGGGCTGGGGCCAACATGAGTTTTTCTTTTAACTCACGAAAAGCTCATTGCTGTTGGTTGTAATAGATGTAGTTTATCTAATTAACTGTCACCTACCAAAATATTGACTCAAATCCTGCAGCTATTTGATTTCAGGCTTTAAATTGATCTGGTATTCCTCATGGGACTCCAATTACATCTAAATAGACATGAGAGTTAAAAGTCCCATAAGGGGCTTCCCTCACTTAACAATGTCTTATTTTTTTTCCTTCTGGTTGATGAAATGCCAGGGTGAAAGTGATAGCCAATTGGACTAAAGTACAAATGCCACTCCAGTTATTCAGCAGAGTGCCCAGTAAAGGTCCACCACAATACCACCACACAACCACTCGGGGATGAACAAGAGTTGACTAATTGATAATGCTCTTGAAAATTCTTAAGCTCACTGCATCCTTTTGAGTCTCCAAGGAACGCTAAGTTTCCTCCCTGTCGTGAGAGACACGAAGTGAACTTAGTGTTAGGAGATGGAGGCTTGTTGGCCCTCAGGGGCTGACCTGCAGGGTGCCGGTCTTTGGGATATTGACACGACTTAGTACTCCAGGTTGTAGGATCCTGGAAAAGAGCTACCATGCAGCCCACACCTGGTCGACTGAAGGACCACCTTAGTGGAAAGGGGGCAATCTGGGTCTCTGGTCTGCCATGCGCACAAGCATAACTATTGCTTTTGTTTAACATGCAGATGGAATATTTGATCTATTTTAACCAGGCATTTGCATCTCGGCATCCTGTCTTAATTGCTAAAGTTTGTTTTATGTCTTTAACTTCTATGATCCTCTAGTAAAACTGAATGTATGGTTTTTGGAAATTACAAAAACCGGTTGGGGTGGTCCATCCTTGCTCTTTAGTGGTCCACAGAATGTTGAACCAACCATGGCATGAAAGCTCTACATCGGGGGGCAAGACTCCTGGTTGGCACTGGGGTCTTTATCTAAATCTCCTTGGATTAAATGGTCCTAGTTTACTAATGCCCAGTCTGAGGAGAGTCAGGAGGGACAGAGGTACTTTTCTGAAGGAGAAAGCTGTCTTTGACTTGGCAAATCCTCACAGGGTATAACAAGGCAAGCATTAAATGCAATAGTTTGAAGCAAAATTGACTTGGTTATGTTAATAACCAGATGGTCAGCAATAGAACAAGGAAAGAAGAAAGAGTAATAGAATAGATGAAAAGAGTTAAATTTTTCTTAGCTTTAGTTTGGTAGGGTTTTTGCCTGGGACTATGGCCCACGACTCTGAAGGGGGTGGCGCTTTCTTGACTCGGGTGTGGTGAGTCCATCTTATTTTATTTTTGTTTTTATGCTGTACAAACAGCAGCCGTGGTGGTTAGGAGCACAAGGTAGGGTCCTTCCCAAACTGCCTCGAGTTTTTCTTCTTTCCACCCTTTGATGAGAACGTGATCTTTAGGCTGGTGCTGGTTTACCAGAAATACCAGGGGTGGTACATGTGCCAAAAGACTTTTAGTTTTTGAGAGAAAGGAAAATGGAAGATAAACCAAGTATATAATTTTTAAGAAATTGGCCTTTACACTTTTACACTGTTGGTGGGATTGTAAACTAGTTCAACCATTATGGAAAACAGTATGGCGATTCCTCAAGGATCTAGAACTAGATGTACCATATGACCCAGCCATCCCATTACTGGGTATATACACAAAGGATTATAAATCATGCTGCTATAAAGACACATGCACACGTATGTTTATTGCGGCACTATTCACAATAGCAAAGACTTGGAATCAACCCAAATGCCCATCAGTGACAGACTGGGTTAAGAAAATGTGGCACACCATGGAATACTATGCAGCCATAAAAAAGGATGAGTTTGTGTCCTTTGTAGGGACATGGATGCAGCTGGAAACCATCATTCTCAGCAAACTATCGCAGGAACAGAAAATCAAACACTGCATGTTCTCACTCATAGGTGGGAACTGAACAATGAGATCACTTGACACAGGAAGGGGAGCATCACACACCGGGGCCTATCATAGGAAGGGGGGAGTGGGGAGGGATTGCATTGGGAGTTATACTTGATGTAAATGACGAGTGGATGGGTGCTGACAAGTTGGTGGGTGCAGCACACCAACATGGCACAAGTATACATATGTAACAAACCTGCACGTTATGCACATGTACCCTAGAACTTAAAGTATAATAATAATAAAAAATAAAATAAAATAAAGTCAAGGCATTATTTCTTCTTTTAAACAGAGAAAGCTAATGGTAATTTACATTTTTGTCACGAGTGAGAATCCATAGGAATAAACTAAGTGTTGATAAACTGACAGTAAATTTTGTGTTAAAGTTATTCTGTCACTATTAAAACAACTTCACATTGGGAAAAAAAAAAAAAGGAAATTGGCCTTTTGTTTTAAATGTGGAGACCTTGGCAGTGGACTTTATAGTCCTTACTGCCTTTTTACTGAGAAATTTCCTTTAGCACCTATTTTTATTAGTTTTTAAACTACAGAAAGCCAAATACCATTTTACATTTAACAATGCTTCTTGTGTGATTTTTATACCAGATAAGCTAAATTTTATCTTTATATTAGTGTGTTATTAATGTTAAACCTAATTTTAATAAAACCTTGTAGGCATATTTATCTAATTTTTAATGTTTGACCATAAGGTAAGATTTCATAGACTCTTTTTAACCTTTTATAATTTTTGCTAAAGAGCAGGTTGGTGCTTTCAGAAAAACCTGTTATGCTTTCACTTTAATGTCCAGTTCACAGAAAAACTGGATGATACTTCTTTAACTTTAGCTTATATGTTTACACACAGAATTTTCTTACAATTAATGTTTTAAAACTTGCTTAAACTTTCAAAACCATCATTTTTTAAATTTTTTAATGTAGGTAAAAATGTATATTCTTATGCCTCCTTATAATCCTTTTACCAAAGGTATATTTTCTTATCTTACACACCTTGCACAAAACTGTTTTTTGTTTTTTTTTCTAATGAGTTTTACATTCCGGAGGCCTAGTTACTTTTAAATTATACAACATTTTTTTTCATAAATTCTTTTTTATAACATTTTTCTCTTTCATGACTTTCGCAGACAATTCTTCGACAATCCTCAATTTTCCGATTTATTACAAATATTTCTTTCTTAAAACAACCAGTTAATTTATTTCAGGACAAGAATTTACTATATAATACTCTTTTTATATAAATTTCGCCCCCCCTTTTTTTTCCTTTTTTTTTTTCTTAGAATACTTCTGAATTGGTGAGGTGCGCTCACAATGAGGTTTCCTCTTAAAGTTACTTCTTTTACTTTTTGTTTCTTTGTTTGTTTTGGTTTTTGTTAGCAAAGTAGTTCCTGCTACAGATTGAATGCATTTGAGTGCTGATTACTGGGTTAAGGATTTTTGATAGCAAGGCCTCAGTGCTTTTGGGATACGCCCTTGTTTACACTGACAACAAAGTGGCATTGAAGTGTTATAGGGTTAGGGAGAATACCTTCAATGATCAATTATAGGTTTTAAATTTACCTTGGCTTTTAAAGGAATAGGTAAACTTTTTTTTTTCTTAACTACTTGTATGTATCTCTTTCTTTCTTTGACTTTGTCTCTCTCTGACTTTCCTTTTGCCTCTGTCTCTTCCTCTCTCTCTCTCTCTCTTTCTCTCTCTCTCTCTCTCCTTGACTCCCTCTTTGTCTCTTCCTCTCTGTCTCTTCCTCTCTCTCTCTTTGCCTCTTTTCCTCTCTGTCTCTTTCCTTTCTCTCTGTCTGCTGGTTTTTCCTTGCCTCTGCCAGCCGCTTATGCTGCTGTTCTCTCAACCACTGTGTGTTTTAGGGGCGGAGGATCTAAAACCAGCTGTAACCACTTGTCTATGTACAGGAACTGGTCTGGGTTCCCTGGCTTACAGGTTACCTCGTGCCATACCTTTGAAACAAGGGACTTGTCCAGGCTTCCTTCTAATGGCCAACCTACCTCTAATGCTGAGCAGTCTATCTTACGCAAAGTTTTAAATTTTCCTACAGTCATAGTACTCCATAGTCTCCTTTAAATTCTTTTTTGGAATTTTTCAACATAGTTGAAAAGTGGGCTTATTTATGCATGACCTATGCTTCTTCGAGACAAAACACCAGGCTCACACCACAGGCACACCACAAAACAAAAAACGGCTAAAAAGGCACACACACACTTTTGCAGTTAGCAACAAACCAAAATCAAAACCAAAATCAGAGTATCCAGAAATCCAAGCCAGGTCAAAACCAGAACCAAAGTATCAAGCAATCCAAGTGAAGTCGAAAACAAAAACCAAAGTGCTGGTACAGGCACACCGTGTGTGATGAGGCCACGCTTCCGCTCAAATGGAATAGGCAAGTTCCCAAGACCAATCCTGTCAAGCAATTCAAACCAAGTCAAAACCAAAACCAAAGTGCTGATAAAGGCACGCTGTGGGTGATCAGGCCACGCTTCCACTCAAACAGAGTGGGCAAGTTTCAAAGACTAGTCTTACCAAGTTTTAGATGTCCAGACTCCAAGTGCCCGTTCCTTCCCAGTGTTCACATTGATCCTCCACAGGTGTCTGCCACATACTGCTCTGGTGAGGTGTCCCACCAGGGCAAATGCCTACCTGGGAGCGCTCTCAGGGTCCGCTTCGCTCAGGCTGGTTGGAGTCCCTCCCGCGGATGTTCCACAGGGCAGGCTTAAGTAGTCTAAGGAGCTGCCTCGACCATCTGTCAATCACCTTGCTTTCCCAGTCAGAGAATCAAAAAATGTAGCAGGACAAGCCACAGAAAAACTCTTCAGACACCAAGTTAAAGAAAGAAGGGGTTTATTCAGCCAGGGGCATCACAAGACCCCTGTCTCAAGAGCCAAGCTCCTCGAGTGAGCAATTCCCGTGACTTTTAAGGGCTCACAACTCTAAGGGGGTGCACGTGAGGGGGTCATGATCGATTAAGCAAGCAGGAGGTACGTGACTGAGGGCTGCATGCACCAGTAATTAGATCAGAACAAAGCAGGATAGGGATTTTCACAGTGCTTTTCTATACAATGTCTGTAATCCATAGATAATATAATCGATTAGGTCAGAGGTCGATCTTTAACTACCAGGGTGTGGCACCAGGCTTTCTGCTTGTGGATTTCATTTCTGCCTTTTAGTTTTCTGTTTTTCTTTCTTTGGAGGCAGAAATTGGGCATAAGACAATATGAGGGGTGGTCTCCTCTCTTAATTACAAGTGGAGTTCAGAAAATGTGTGACTTCTTCAGAGTTACATAACCTATAAATGGCAAAGTTGGGTTCTGAACTGAGATCTGCTAATTCAACATTTTCCTACTTATTTTGCTGAAGAAATCTCTTTTCATAGAACACTTGCAAACATCTCGCAGGACCTGTTTCCTACAGACAACCGTTTGGAAAGCATTATTCTAATTCCAATTCCAATCAACCTCCCATTATACCACAGATGTCCTAAACAAGCTATGATTAAACTATATTTAAAACAGCACAGAAATTCAGGCTATCAAAATTAAATTAGTCACAGCATTCCACTTTGTTACTTTAGGTGAAGGACTGAGTTAAAAGGATTACTTCAGAAATGTCTATATTTAAACATCCTTAGCTATTTTTATCCCAAACATATTAACTTTCATAATTTGATTCAGAAGTAACTAGTTCTTATATACCTAATTCATGAAGACTTTAAAAAAAAAAAAATTATCTCCTCAGTTACCTCTCTGTTCCCTTAACCATTAGGACCAGATGGTATGGCTGGCAGCCAAAACTAATATGCATCTTTACAAATGTACACAAGATGGGGAAGAGATGATAGTCAATACCATAATCTTAGAATTGTAGTGTCAGAAAACAAGTTCATGAGGGAGCACACAAGGGCAACAACAAGAGCACAAAACCTAATTTATATGCATATTTTTCCATGTAAATTAATGGAACCTGCCTGAGTTCAGGGCAGGCCTATTGCCTTAGGTCCCTTTAGATTCTGGCATTTACTGTGAAACTCTACTTATGTGGTGTTGACTGAATGTAACGTAGTGTTTTAAGTGCTTTCCACTTTGTAATGTATTAATATATCCAGGCATTGAAGTAGGTTCTGTTATTACCGCTTTTTGACAGGTAAGGATATTACGACACGGAATACTAAGTAACTTGACCAACATTGCATGATTAGCAAATAATAGAGTCTGAGTTGAACAATGGCCATCTGCAGCAGGACCCTACTTTCATCCATAGCCACCAAACTGCCTTCCAAGACCTCCAGGAAGTCATTCACACCTTTTTAGTTGTTAATCCCCCCTTCTCAGAATTCAGATAGATGTTTCTTAAGCTCTCTCTCTCTCTCTCCTATTTTCTCTAGATCTCAAACTTTTTTTTTTTTTTCTTTTTTGGAGCAGATTGACTAATTTCCTTTTATGTATTTAGCCTGAGCATTATCTCTCATTTAATGTGTCTTGAATGAATGGGAGAAGGAGTAGAACTAGAAAGCATGCCTTCCTCATCCTCTCAATGCTTAAAGGAATTTTCTTTTTGCATAGTGAGTTCAGAAGGACAACAGAGCTGACAAATGCAAACAAAACAACCTACACAAGCTTTTCCAATTTCTGTAAATATTTCATGTTACATGGACCAAAGCAATGATAATAAGACCAGTTCGATTGATACATTTAGGCATTAGCCTTCTTTTAGTTGACTTAATTCTCTTTTTTCTGGATGCCTTAGTACTTTCAAAGCCAGATTTGTCCTTGATAGCCTGAGGATTAATTTTTGCATTGGGAATACCATAACTAAATACTCAAGAATCTAGAAATAGAAGCAGAAAATCTTAAAATTATTGTATACAAGTCTGCATATCAACATTTCAATGTTATTTCTTTGATCCATGAGGATTCCAGTGTAGGAAGACCATCAGAGATAGCCTCCCTTCCTGTGAACAGTGAGGTATATTCCACTAATCTTTTAAATCTAACCCATAGGCAACTATCTTGGTATTCTGCTCTGATTGAAGTATTTCCTTAGTCTGCTCAGCACTTTCCCAGTGGCCTCTCCCTAGGGGCTCGTAGCTTCAAGGCTATGACTCTTTAGAGCAACTGGTACTCAGTCCCCTTGTTTTCCATTTCTGTGAAGCATCTTATCAAATAGTTTAAGGAAGATATTTTCAGAGATAGTAGCTTGTCGCTAGTTACCTGGAAATAAAGGGCACTTTAAGTATGGAGAAGAAAAGGTGCTCATCTTTATTTCAAGATTATGTCCAGAGATGCAACTCACTGACACTCTGACAAAAGATATTCTGAAAATAAAAGATCAATCACCTTAAATGTGGCCAAGAAATTCCTGCTGTTTGGCTTTCACAGCTAGTGCCAAAATCTAAAGAGGCCTATGGCTTCAGTAGGAAAAAAAGAAAGACACATGCATTTTATATGTGACTATGGATCCACTGTGTGCAGAATGTCAAGACTTGGGACAAAAGCATTCAGTTATAAAAATTCATTCTTTTGTTTCTCTACACTACAGCCGTGGAGAAAACAATGCTTTATTTTTGTTTGTTTTAAATTTTGTTTTATTTTTTCTTTCTGAGCCAGTATTTACTGAGTGTTTTTACTGGGCTGGGCACTTCATCCAGATTTCTTATTTAATCCTCACAGCAGTGTCTGAAGAGATAGGCATTCCTATCAGCATCCTCATTACATTACAGACAAGAGAACAGATTTCAAAAGGTTAAATAACTTGTCCAAGGCCACACAATTAATACTGATCCTACCGAAGTTCAGACTCTATCAGCTTAGCACCATGTTATACTGCTCTCAAGACCCTACTTTGGGACTTAAAATCATTCATCCTTTCTCTCCTCAGAAATTCCTTGGAAGCTCAAGGTGTTCTTCATCCCACTCCTGTCTACTCCTCACGGCCACTCCAGCCTTGTTGCTTCCAGGACCTCAGGGCTTACCACAGCTGTTGCTGCTACCACAACAGCCGTTGCTGCCAGAGTGCCAAAGTAGAAGGAATGTTTTCCCTTGAGTGATTTCAGATCTATACTTAAGGCTGCCCACATTCCCCACACGTCCCTCCAAGTAAAATGGTTTCTTCAATTTCACAATCACCATTCTCAAACATACACACAACATATGACCAACTTCTCAGGACAAATAATCATAATATTATTCTTGAGTGCTTGCCATATGACATTATTTTGTTTAATGTACTCAGCAACTCTGTAGGTTATTTTACATACTAGGAAAGAGCGGGTTGAGAAATGAAAGCAGAAATGGAATATGACCTTATTTTATACTCAACAAAAGCACCTTTCCATTGATTAAAGTCTGGTATTTGCTGTTGGGGATACATTTTCCGCTGCCACCTCCCACAGGCTGAGTGCCTGCTTTCCCAGGCCGCTTGTCTTCCTCAGAAGTCGACATAAACATTATTTTCTTCAAGAGTGTCATCTTAATTTTTCAGGAGCTGGTTCTCTGGACTTTCCTAAAAATTAAGCCTATAAAGACCATCTCCTGGTAATATGGGAGCTCCTGGTAAAACAGGGAGCTACTGACTATTGTAAAATGTATCTATATAGTATCTCCAACATCATAGAATTTGACTACATTGTTCTCAAGTGGATCCCAGATTTTTATATGACCTTGCTGATATAGTTATCAAAATTAGCCAGACGTCTTGCTGTTGAGTTTCTGCTTACTAATCAACTTTCTGATGTTCAGTTTGATTTCTCAAATACCTTAACTATGAGGGAAGTACCCGAATGGTGAATAGGAACACTTCAATCCTTGAAAAGGTCTAGCCTCATTGGCATTCTATTTTGGGGTTTTGAAGATGTTAGTTTTACACCACTTTCATATATTTTACCAAATCTTTGTATCACATTTTATTTATTATATATTTAATATTTCATTTTAAATTTACTCTCATATTTGTTTAACTTATGTACATATGGCCAAGAGAAAAAAAACAAACAAACTTTGGGCAACTACCTAACATCATTTTTTGTGCCAGTTACATTTTTAAAATACATATTTGATACTTAAATACATTTTTTTGAAATGTTTATTAATATACCATTTGAAATCATTCTAGGAACCACCAGTTAGCTGTAAGTACTTATTGCAAAACACAGTTAAAACCTATAAATTAGAAATTAGTCCCTTACTTTATGAACTAGTGTCAGGTGGCTATCAGTAACTTAATGAATTCTGGATTTTTTGGCCAAATTTTGTTTATGCTTATGAAAAGTTTAAATGTAGAGTCTTACTATAGTCAAGCTAAAAGTGAACAGTTATCACTCCATATTTTCATCTCTCTTTTTTCAATTTTATTGAGTTGTTTTCTTACTTAAACTTTGAAAATGTTTTTCAATGTCTATACTATAAGGAAGAACCATCCAAGCTGACTTTACTTCTTATATCTCTTCCCTAACTATCACAGTTTGTATTTTCTCTTGTAACTATTCCAACTAATCTGCTATTAAATTACATTTCACATTGTCTCTAATTTCTATACAATTTTTCACATGTATCAATCCTCATTTTAAAAAATAGTATCTTTCTGATTTTATGCAGAATAAAATTATTTAGTTTTTGCTTTGACAAACCAAACATAAACCTGAAAGGTAGCAGCATATATGTTTACCTAGCATTTTAAAAGGCTGTGAGAACTGATGAAAACCATGAGAACTGACATAATCTATGAAGTTCAACAGTTTGTCTTTGAATTTGAAGCATGAGTTTATAAGTCAAAATACTAATATCACCCTGTTTATTTCTCATTTTAGGGTGTTTGTCATTAAATTTCCATTCTCTAGATGGTAATTTATTTCTTCAAATGACTTAGAAAACAAGTAGTAAATAAATTACATAAATTCTCAGAAGTACAAATAAAGGTATACACATACATACACGTACACACTTGTCTAAACTTAAGAATTGAAAGCTAGAGTTCATGACACTCTCTTGTTATGATTTGCTATTATTATACAAGTTAATCTAATAATTACTAAAAGCCTTTGATTATCATCATAATTCAATAAAAAAGAATTCAGCACACTTACTCTGAGAGAGTACCGCATGCAAGCTAGCATTAACATGCTATCAGGACCTAATCTGGCTGGATGGATTTTGGAAAAGGAGAATATAGTAATGTAAAAAAAATAGCATTGTCATCATTTTTCACATGGGAGGGATTTAAGCCCTTCTTGCTGAAGCACTACAGCAGGTTAATTGGAGCCAGAATACGCCATAGGTTGAGAAGACATATCAAACTGAATTCCTGGAAAAAATTGAGGGTTAGCATACTGGTGTCAGAAATGCTGATATCAGAATGTGGTGTGAAATAGAGGCAATAAGAAGGAATTAAAAGTTAGAACACAGGAGATATGAATCAGACTGACAAGTTAAACTCATCGTGGGAGTTTCATGATTTCTGACTCTGACCCAAGAAGACAAAACATTTCATAATAGAACATTTTGGCTACTACCTCTAATTCAATAAGTATATTTTGAAATTTGTCTAAGAACTATTCCCATTACTCTCTCTGTTTCCCAAATTGAGTGGATTACATTGTGTAACTCACAGGAGTTTGATGTCTCCAAGGGAAACTCCATTGAATATCAGACCCTGTCTCGTTTTGTGTCTTTTGGTGAACTTGAAAGCTTAGACCAGCAACAACTCCAAGGCCTGTTCTGGGAGAAGAATCTCCTCTCACCCTCCAGAGAGGAGGGACATTGCAAGGGATTCTACTAGGGCTTGAAAACAGACACAATTTCCCTCAAATATCTCTTTCCTTCAGGCTTGAGATATCTTTGTCTTCGGTCATTCCTCTATTTTCCATAATTCTTTAAGTTCCTAATAGTTTGGGTCGAATGTCCTTATATGCCCTTTAGACCAAAAGCTTGTCACTGCCCAGTACCCTCTGCCCTCTGTAGGCTGGATTCCTGCCCTGAGGCTTGAACCATGTGATGAGAAGCCAATGCCTGAATATATAATTTTACTCTTCCTTTCCATGTGCCACCCAGGGCCGATATCCTGCCTGTTCAAACCTACTTGTTGGCTTCCTTTTCCTGCATGGACAGACCTCCCAGGACTCTGACCTCACACATACTGACTGAATTCCTGGATGTAATGACCCACCCACAGAACTGGTTGACCTTCCCAGTTGTGATTTTTCCTGGAATTACCCCCTAAACAACACTTTCTGGCCAGATAAGTTTCTTTAACCCCCCACGGCTCACACCACCCAATTAAAAATTTCTTTGTTGTATCCCCATGCAAAGGATCCAGTTTATGGTTGGTGCCAAAACACACATAGACACACACACCCAACCTGCTGAAAGTTTCTGCTGGTCGTATTTCTAATATGTTGCCGTAGTCTAAAAATCCTAGAAGAAACACCTTATTTGTTCATTTTTTGAAAAACAAAAATAGCCATTTTTATAATCAGTGATTATATAACTTATGTTTATATATTACAAAATTGATCTTATATATTTATAATTATATAATTAATATATAAACATAATTTTTCAAATTATGCAAATAAAATATTTTAATGGGTCAAATTCTTAATTCATTTTAAAGAATAGAAACAAATTGTATTATTGTCACTTGAAGGCTACCCTGAGAGTAGATTCAAGGTGACATGCAGCTTGAGGACTCTACGTCACCAAAGAGAGCCCTCTTCTAAATCCTTCTGGATACCTTTATTGGACTGGCAAACAGGTCTCAGCACCAGAAAGCAGGTAAGCTTGGCTATTATTAGAATCCTCTTCTCCAGAATCTGTCAAGAGGCATTGACTCAAATAATAAATCAATCAGTACAAAGTAATTTTTTCTTTTTTGCCTTCTGCTGAAGCTTTCAGTGGAATATGGCATTCTTCTATACCTATTAGCAGAGGAGAGAAGGAGAGGGAGAGAGATTCCTAAAACAGCTACAGCCTTGCTAATTTAAGATAAAAAGCAATAATATATAATGTAGCTAATAAAATATATTCTGTATTACCTTATTTTATATATTAGATTAGGGACTGACAAACCTTTTCTGTCAAGAGAAAGATGGTAAATACTTTAGGCTTTGTGGGCCATAAGGTCTTGTTTGCAACTAATGACCCATGCTGCTGTAGCATGAAAGCAGCAATAGACAGTATAGAAGCAAATGAGCATGGCAATGTTCCAATAAAACTTTATTTACAAAAAAGATGTGTCTAGCCCTCAGAAGTATAGTGTGATGACTTCTAACATAAACCTATAAAATATTCTACTATATTGGGAAATACATAATTTTAACATACCATGCAATATGTATTTTTACCTGGAAACATAATTTAAAATGGATTCATTGAATAATGTATAACTAGCTATGAAGGAATAGGAATTATATATTCTAGAAAGGATTGTGATTAATTATAGTGTTATGTGCTCTTCTATCTCTCTGTTGTTCTCTGCTTCAGTGGTTGAGTGAATTAAATTCAAACCTGTTTGTTTTTGAAAAAAAGCAAACAAACAATAAAGGGGCTACTTTATTGGAGACTAGTGCATGCTTTTAGTCATTGCTTCTCTTTTAAACATTTAAATTAGCTATGTGATGTAATTACCAAATTAAATAGATAACAATTAAAGGCATTTTTCCATGTTTGGCTTTAATGGTCTATTTACCACATTCATTTGCTTTTTTCCCTTTTAAACAAAGAGAATAAATTACCTAAACATATCTCAATGGACTGAATATAAACAAGAAACACAATTGTGTGATCATCACATAATGCAAATTAATATACCTTGCAATTTCACATCTGTTGTTCAATAGTCCTCCGTTTTCATGGTACATTCATTGAAGGTCTTGTCTTCATTAGAAGCACTGAGATGTGTCTCAGGCAACCCAAAATAAAATTCTATATACAAAAACTTCCAATATTCACTTTCAAAGTGTTAAAGAGTTGGTCCCTTTTAGTGATCACCAGGAGACTGTACAAGCATATGGCTCATAGGATCATGGAATCATAAGTTTTGCAGAGTATCAGATAGAGATGACACGCATATCATTTGTTCATTTAAGTCTGGAGCCCACCTAGAGTTCTTCAATCCCTCTACCTTCAAAACACATGCTGAAGGGGCAAAGATAGTTATTGATGTTGTGGCTTGGGGAAAACTATTATAATGAGTCACTCTTTTTATTTTTTAATATACACTGCTATTCTTACTTAGTGGATCTTCCCCAGTAGGAAAGCAAAGCAAACTAATCTTGAACATTCTTTTTGGTACCAAAATCTTCTTAGAGGAGTTCATATCATTTGCTATCTTCCTTGGATTGAGAGATGCTTACCACCTTGTCTATATTCCTTTGGATTAAAAAAACTGAAAATCAGTTGAAGACCATTACAAAATTATCCTTACGGTTTTGGAAGTGTTACAGAATAAGAATGGAGTTTAATATCATATTGAGTTTAGAACTATTGCTACTTTTTCTTTCCATAAATTATTTCCAACAATGTCCTCCATTCATTCTACAACATCACACTTTCAAAAAAGTCTACTTCTCTCACTAGAACTTCAAATATCATATACCTATAAGAATTCCTTTTTGTTCTCTGTAACATACAGAGCAGAGTAGATTAAAACATTCTCACCTCTTGTTCTTCAGAATATGTCAAGCGGCATTGACCCAAATAATCAATCAATCAATACAAATTATTCTTTCTTTCTTGCCTTCTGCTGATGCTTTAAGTGAAAACATAGCACGCTTCTATACCTATTAGCAGAGTAGAGAGAATGAGAGATTTCTGTGTTATTTTAACTTTGGAAGTCACCAACTCTTAATCATTGGAAATCATCTTTCCTCCCACTATACACCCAAACTCATAACTTGAGGGCTCTGAGCGTATCCAGCTCATGTTGGCCAGTTTTAGAGATGGGGTCACTCACTGTTCTACAGTTGCATGTTCTGTCTGGAGCAGAGCTCGGTGCATACCAGAAGCTGCTTTTTTCATGTGCATAGTTCCCTGCTACAGACAGCATAACATTGCTGCAGGACACTAGGAATTTTCATTGCATGGCTCCTTTATTTTTCAGACTACACATGGTATCTTTTTGTTTTGTTTTAAACCACTGATACTTCTAGTATCATGAGCGCGATAGGATGACAAGGCTCTATGGGCAAGACTGCTTATAATAGCTGCCAAGAAATATCATTCTCTGGATCCCACTTACAGCAAACGACCTTTTATGTCACATAATAAATGGGTTGGAATAATGTTCCTAAGGACTACGAGAGACCCCTCAGCCCTTCTAAATGTGAGTGCAGCATGAGAAGTTGGTTGTTTATGGAGGAGAAGACCCTTACAAGACACTGAATCTGCAGGCACCTCGATCTTGGACTTCCCAGCCTCCAGACCGGTAGAAAATAACGTATGCTGTTTATAAATCACCCGGTCTATAGTATGCTGTTACAACAGCCAAAATGGGCTAAGACAACAAGCATTGTCTTATAAGACAACTGACACATTTGAGAGCTCTTAGATGATCTTCAAGCAAGTGGAATCTGGAGGGGTTATGTCTTTCAACAGAGAGAAGCGGGGACACTTGTTCAGGCCCGGGGGTTTTTAAAAGAATCTAGAAGTTCAAAAGTTTTAAGAGCATTTCCCACCCAAGTTTCAAGTCCCCATTTATTCTTTATGAGAGGCTTTACTTTGGCAGTATTTTGATAATCTGATTATTCAGTCATCTCTGAAGTTCTACACTCTTATCATTAGGCAATAAATCTAGCTTTTAAATTGGTCATTTCTCAGGCAATAGGGGATGAGGAATTTTAAAGTACTGCCAGTGAGACTCTGACATTCACATGTCTTTCTGAATTTGTGTTTGAGCTCCTCAGGGCCAGTTATTTTCACTTTTCAAATCATGAACAATACTCATCCAATATCACAGTCGTTTAGTTACCACTTCCCTCTATCTCTCAAACGCCACATATTGCCCAAGCCAGTGCCTCTTTTCTACCTGCATTTTACCTCAGTGATATGGTTTGCCTGTGTCCCCACCCAAATCTCACTTTGAATTGTAATAATCTCCACATGTCAAGGGCAGAGCCAGGTGGAGATAATTGAATCATGGGGGCAATTTCCCTCATACTCTTCTTGGGGTAGTGAAGAAGTCTCACAAGATCTGATGGTTTTATAAATAGGAGTTTCCCTTCACAAGCTCTCTTGCCTGCATCCATGTAAGATGTGACTTTGCTCCTCATTTGCCTTCTGCCATGACTGTGAGGCCTTCCCACCCATGTGGAACGGTGAGTCACTTAAACCTCTTTCCTTTATACATTACCCAGTCTCGGGTATGTCTTTATTAGCAGCATGAGAACAGACTAATACAGTAATTTGGTACCAGTAGAGTGGGGTGTAGCTGTAAAGATACCCAAAAACATGAAAGTGACTTTGAAAATGGATAACAGAGGTTGGAACAGTTTAGAGGGCTCAGAAAAAAATGGAAAAATGTGGAAAAGTTTGGAACTTTTTAGATAGTTGGAGGGTTCAGAAGACAGGATGATGTGGGAAAGTTTGGAATTTCCTAGAGACTTGTTGAATGGCTTTGACCAGAATGCTGATAGTGATATGGACAATGAAGTCCAGGCTGAAGTAGACTCAGATGGAGATGAGAAACTTGTTGGGAACTGGTGTAAAGGACACTCTTGCTATGCAAAGAGACTGGCAGAATTTTGTCCCTGCCCTAGAGATCTGTGGAATTTTGAACTTGAGAGAGATGATGTAGGGTCTTAGGGGAAGAAATTTTTAAGCAGCAAAGCTTTCAAGAAGAAGCAGAGTGGCTGGGTGCGGTGGCTCACACCTGTAATCCCAGCACTTTGGGAGGCTGAGATGAGCAGATCACAAGGTCAGGAGATTGAGTCCATCCTGCCTAACATGGTGAAAACCCATATCTACTAAAAACACAAAAAATTAGCCAGGCATGGTGGCGGGCACCTGTAGTCCCAGCTACTCAGGAGGCTGAGGCAGGAGAATGGCGTGAACCCGGGAGGTGGAGCTTGCAGTGAGCCAATATTGCACCACTGCACTCCAGCCTGGGTGACAGAGTGAGACTCCGTGTTAATAAAAAAAAAAAAAAAAAAAAAAAGGCAGCAGCAGCAGAGTATAAAAGTTTGGAAAATTTGCAGCTTGACCGTGAGGTAGAAAAAAATCCCATTTTCTGGAGAGAAATTCAAGCTCGTTGCAGAGATTTGCATCAGTAATGAGGAGCCAAATGTTAATTGCCAAGACAATAAGGAAAATGTCTTCAGAGCATGTCAGATACCTTTGCAGCAGCCTCTCCCATCAAATGTCTGGAGGCCTAGGGGTGAAAAATGGTTTCCTGGGCCAGGTCCAGGGCCCTCCTGCTCTATGCAGCCTCAGGACAAGGTGCCCTGAATCCCAGATGCTTCAGCTCCAGCAATGGCTAAAATGGGCCAACATAGAGTTCAGGGCATTGCTTTAGAGGATGCAAGAGTCTGTGGGTGCACAGAAATCAAGAATTGAGATTTGGGAACCTCTACGTAGATTTCAGAAGATATATGGAAACTCCTGGATGTCCAGGCAGAAGTTTGCTGCAAGGGCAGAACCCTTTTGCGGAACTTCTGCTAAGGCAGTGTGGAAGGGAAATGTGGGGTTGGAGCCCCAGCAAAGAGTTCCCACTGGGGCACTACCTAGTGGAATTTTGAGAAGAAGGCCTCCATCCCAGAGTGGTAGATCCACCAACAGCTTGTACCTTAAGCCTGGAAAAACCCACAGACACTTGATGCCAGCCCATGAGAGTAGCCAGGAAAAGGGCTGTACCCTCCAAAGCCACAGAGGCAGAGCTGCCCAAGGCCTTGGGAGCCCACCTCTTGCATCAGCATGTCCTGGATGTGAGACATGGGGTCAAAGGAGATCATTTTGGAGCTTTAAGATTAGACCGCCCTGTTGGATTTCAGACTTGCATGGGGCCTGTAGTCCCTCTGTTTTGGCCAGTTTCTCCCATTTGGAACAGGTGTATTTACCCAATGCCTACACCCTCATTTATCTAGAAAGTAACTAACTCACTTTTGATTTTACAGGCTCATAGGAGAAAGGGACTTACCTTGTCTCAGATAAGACTTTGGATGTGAACTTTTGAGCTAATACTGAAAGGAGTTAAAACTTCAGAGGACGAGTGGGAAAGTGTGATTGATTTTGAAATGTGAGGACATGAAATTTGGGAGAGACCGGGGTGGAATGTTATGGTTTGGTTGTGTCCCCACTGAAATCTTATCTTGAATTGTAACGATCCCCATGTGTCAAGAGCAGGCTCATGTGGAGAAATTGAATCATGGGGGCGCTTTCCCCCATACTGTTATTGTGGTAGTAAATAAGTCCCACAAGATGTGATGGTTTCATAAATGAGAGTTCCCCTGCATAAACTCTCTTCCCTGCCACCATGTAAGACGTGACTTTGCTCCTCATTCAACTTCCATCATGATTGTAAGGCCTCCCCAGCCACATGGAACTGTGAGTCAACTGAATCTCTTTCTTTTATAAATTACCCAGTATTGGGTGTGTCTTTATTAGAAGTGTGAGAATAGACTTATACACTCAGTTCACTGTGAACAAAAAATCTTAACAATTTAATTGCTACAGGATTCCAGGGAATTGTGATTCACAGATTCTCCACCTACCTTCAGTGATGTGGTACTCACTGTCATGTAGCCAGTGATAAATTCAACTCCAAGAGCTATCCTTAGAGACTGCTTGTTAAGGCCACTCCTTGAACCAGCTGTTTTAGATCAGATGTTCTAGAAACAGAGCCTAAAACAGGAATTTTTGGATACATATGTTGTATTGATGGAGTGCTCTTCATGAAAAGGGGAAAAAAAAACATAAAGGGGTGAGAGAAACAATATAAGTAAGAGAAAGAGCTGAGCAAGGATGAGGTTTCAGGTGAAGTTTAACTTTGACCTGATTCACAGGGTGCTCTGGAGAAAAATCACACCACAGAGTTGACCCACCTTGAGGAAAGGGGGTTGGCCTTTGTACCCAATATCAGTATGTCATTTACTATGGGCAGTCATTTGCATGGTGGTGGCATTGGAGTATAACTTTATTTTCCAAGCACTTCCCATGTGGGAAAGGGGTTAAATTTGGGAGATATGCAGCCAACACTTCTAGTAGTGGGGGGATGTGCGTACTAGCCTGTGAAGGAGATCTAGGTGGAACACCAATAGCACCCTACTATACTTTCAAAAGAAAGTGTAAATCAAGCACAATTTTTTGCACTTATTCTGACTCTAACAGAAATTTTCAAGTAAATTTGTATAAAATAATAACATTATGAATATTTTTTTTCCTGACAAAAGAAATCAACTAAGAGATCAGATAAGATCAGCTATAGCAGCCACAATTATTCTTTCATGCAATAAATATCCATTAAGTACCTGGCCTGTGTCAGCATTATCTGATATGTTGATTCTGTCACAGAGAAGAGGGTTTTATTACATGTAGTCATATAGCAGGAGTAGTAGATATCCTTGAGCCTGAAATTCTTACTCATCAATAAAATATTTTCCAGAACAAAGTAAGTTTATGGCTACAGTGACCTACATTGAAAATATTCTGTGACATATTTCCATAGTCCAAAATGGAATTATTGAGTCAAATCATCAACATAATACATTTTGCAGAATAGGTACATGACAGAACACATACATTTGTACTTAAAATCAGTGAAGGTCTCACAGACTAGCACCAGGACAAAGCAATTCAAATCAGGACTTACTGAAAACAATCCAGAGGTATGTTTACAAAGTGGTCAGTACTTAGAGTCATTATATTACACTTTAGAAAACTATACGTCAGAAGAAGTATAAATAACCTGAAAGTTGTAAAAGAGAATGAACTGCCATTAGTGAATATAGAAGTTTAGCTGAATTCACCAATTTTAGACTGTGGATTGAAGGTAAGGCAGAAAGTTGAAATAACACTCATTTTTGTATAAAAACAAAATGTCACACCAATCAGAATTATATTTTGGTAGTATATTACACAAATTTCTCAGAGGTTTCAGAGACAAAGGGTTAACTCTCATGTGTGCAGTATAATGAATGTGGATCAATGGAGTGGCTGTGAGCTCTGTAATCACTCAAGTTGATGAAAGATTCATCATCCTGTTATGATCTTGAACAGTTTCTATTTCTTGCACTGCAGTAGCCCAAGGAAAATTCTACACTCACTCTTAAGTGCTTGCTCTTGAAAGTGACAAGTGTCATATTCAGTAAAACCCCTTTTACTCCATCTGTTGACTCCCAAGTCAATAGTAAAGCACACAGAAAAGCATATTCTAGCAGTAGGAGAAGAAATAGAAATATTAATGTTTGCCGGTATGTTCACAGTAAATGGCCTAAGTTTCAAAATTGTACTAGTATTCAGACCATGGTCTTTAATAATCATTTTGCACAACATAAGACATCAGAGATTTTCCAGAAAATAACTGGTGGAGGTCTCAGACAGGAAATGCACAAAAAAGTCTAGAAAATCTTGCTTTACCAGAAAGCAAAGGAACTATCAGAGACTACTGGGATTTTGTAAAAGGAAACAAATGATGTTCCGCTGCCAAATTTAGCATCAATTTAATAAAAACTGCAATAAATTAAAATATATCAAGTATGCCAAAGTCCATGAGTTTCTAAACATATTTAGGTGAAAATAGCTGTGTATCACATTTGGAAGATAGTTTAGAGCCAATTCTCTCTTCTGCTGACTGATTAATAAAGGAAAAATAAGTATTTAACTGCTTTTCTTTTGAGAGTTATGCCTAGAGTAATACTCTAGGGAGATTGTCTTTATAAAAATAGTCCAGTTAATTAAAAGAAAAGTGATGATTGAATTAAAATACCACCATTTTGTTGAATTCTAATAAAATAGCACAACTAGACAATGATCATTAATTGCTCCTAATGTCACAAAAAGAGGAACAATCAAACACTATATACTTCCCAATAGAAGACACACGACCACCTGTGGAGGATTGTTGCCACAAACTTGCGAGCTGAATCTGAGCAAGCATCTATATCTTGCTAGAAAATTTCAGAAAACACACAAAAACCCCACATATTAATGACTTCACAAGATGCAGTCAGCAAAGTCCAGAATATAAGAAGGTTCTACAGATCAAATGAGCCTATTTATCTGGCAAATAATTTGCAAGGATAAAAAAATGGAAGAGGGAGCATATACATTAAAAAGACTTCAGAGAATATCCATGAGAGGCAAAACGTGGGCCATATTTTGGAACTTAACTAAAAAAAAAAATAAACTGCAGAAAAAAAGAAATAAAATGATGAGAGCAAGTGAAAAAAATTAAAGACATTAAATAATAGCTTATATATGGGATTGGTAATATTTTCAGCATAAATGCCTTTTGGTTATGTTTAAAACTTTTTTTTATAAAAAGTAATTCAAAATTTCTCTGGAACTAAGGGCTAAATTAAAAATCTAAGGCTTCTCATTTGCTTCTATTCATTGGATGGATTGGTTAACAAAGCTAATAAGAATGTCTCTGTTTTCTAAATAAGCTCTGTCTAGATTTTAAAAACCACATTCCAGATTCTGCAATTTATCCCTTTCAGTTTTGATTTTGAAAGATTCCTTGCTCTGCATAAGTTTCATTCTTTCAAAATCTGGTTGCTAACAATTGTAGGAAGAAGGAAACAGTTTTCATTAATTTCCTAAAAAGCATAATACATGCAATTTAATCTAGGTAGGAGGTAGTCCTTTTGACTGTGAATTCCTTTAGCTTAAGGACCATGTCCTATTTACCTTTTTAATCTCAAATAGGTGCTGAAAATAGGTAGTCAAAATATGTGACTGGTGTATAGTATGACTAACGAATGAGCAACCAAATAAATCAATAAATAATAAATAAATGGTTTTAATAAAAGTTCTGCGGTTGACCATTTGCCACAAAACATGACTTCTTAATAGTTGAATTAAATGTACTTTCCCCCTCACTGCACCTCCACTCCATTCCACCTCCGTCTTCCACTTCAAGCAGCCAGAAATTTAATTTAAAAATGACTGAAGGAAATATAATTTCCTCATATTGAATTAATTCAGAAAGTTTGAAGAGGAACAATAGAACTCTTCGGAATTACCATGCACATTTAAGAAATGACAAAGAATTATTCAGTCAGTCTAATTTAAGAATGATTTTTAGAAGAATGAACATTTTACTATTTAGTACTATTGTACTAAAAATTGTGAAAGGTATTGTGAGATGTCAGAGGACTGCCAAATCTTAAACAACCTTTATAAAGCACTTATCAATGCCAAACGCATGCAATAGAAAGGACATTTCTTTTTTCCAGGAATATATTTCATACATCTATTATAATATGATAAAGTTACCTATGGAAGTGATTTTATGAAACCAGTAATGCCCACCCTATCATGACCAAGCTGTTAGTGTCTAAGTTACTTAACCACAGGTGACTAAAGCATCAAATCATGATAAGGCTAAAGCCAATGATATGTTTTTTTCTCAATTAACCTTGACTGGTTAGCTCCTCAGGGCTGTTCAGAACCAAGTAATAATGTAGGCATCAAGGATGAAACAGAGAACCATGAAAAGGTCTCTTGCTAAATGGCACAAGTTGTTTCTGATATGAAAAAATGGACATATAAATACCTAACTGATGCATAAAATACAGCATATTTAATGAATAAATGGTGTTAATAAATGGTGTTAATGATGTTCTGTACTGATGCAGCATCAGATGCTTCATTTTCCTCCATTTTTATCCATATTAGTAGAGTGAACACCAGACACATTCCTCCGTAAACTATTTAATACTCCCTCAGCCTCATGATATTCAACCATATGAAATGTTCATTTCATAATTAATTCAATTGTCAAGCTTTCCTTAATCAGGGAAATCTAATTCCAACAACTCAAAAGATATTATTGTAACTACACAGATTAGAAAACTAGGTGATCTTATACATAAAAATCTAAGGTTGATTTGACAAGATGTCGAGTTTTTCTGTCTTTCTACAGAGGTCTAAAATTATTAGCATTTTGTCTCAGGCCTGTTGATTAAATGAGCTGGTGACTGCAGTCTAATGAAGAAAAAGATATATTAAAGAGAAGAAACCAACTGTGTTGGCAATCTTAACCTAGAGACTTAAACAGGATTGACATACTGAAATCTTCACGTTTTTAGAAGGAAATGGGGTTGGAGAGGTATAAGAAAATGTAAATGTTGGTAGAACATTGCTTCACTCCTAAAAGCAGGAATTAGGCTTACATAAAAGTGGTTTCCAATGTTAATACTCTTTCACCTGAGAAATAAAGCTTAAAAATATGAAAACATTGAGCTACTTTTAAAAATGACTCTTCTCCATTATAGCATTAGGTTGGTGCAAAAGTAACAGCGTTTTTTGCCATTTTTAAAAAGTAATGGCAAAAGCTGCTATTACTTTTGCACCAACCTAATAATTAAAGTTTTATGTTTGAAATAATAATTATAATTAAAAATAAACAGGAAATTTCTATAAAAAAGGGAAAAGAAACATTAGATAAGAAAGCATAAGTTACTGTTACGTGTTGAAACAAAATTAACATCAGTATCATATACAGAAAACATAAAATAAAGGGTATAATCTTATAAAAATAATTAAAACAAATATAGAGAGTGATAAGTATAAAACAAAATAATAATTCTGAATAAAAAATTGAAAGGAAAAGAGAATTACTAATTCCTGTCATTGATGCACAGAAATTTGAAATTCTAGCCATACAATAATCTGATTAAGAATGCTACTTTTTCACATTTATGTTACTATTCTCTTCCAGAACAGCTGTATTTAAGAAAATAATGAAATAAAACAAAGTTAAAAATCAAAAAATATAGAGCTCATCTCTTTTCTGTTTAGAAATACAAAAAAAACTTAATCATATTAATCAACCTGCTTATACCTCTTTATATTAGTATTCCAGGCCCTTAAAAGTATATGTTAATTGTGTTGATAAATTTTCGATGTTCTTCTATTTCCTGATGCTCATCTCACCCGTCACCACAAGTCAGTTTTAGATTTACTTCAAATTAATTCCAAAAGTTTGATATGAAATTGAATTTCAACATGCACTTCAGGAAGGAAAAATCAGCCCTAAGAAAGATCATGTGTATTATTCTTCAGTGAGTGAAAACACAATGAAACAAAATGTTAGAACAACACTAAAAGCTAAAATCAAACTATGCAAATATGCTCAAAGCCACAGTTTGGAATAAGCATTTGCATGTGGGCAACACCACAGAAATCAATTTTATTTGAAAGTTTTTGCTAGAACAAATCTGTACTCTAGAATGGAGTGTAAATGATGGGCTTTTGCTGGGATATGTTTTCCAAAGAGGTTATGAACAGTGATGAAGGCATTTAGATACAGGAGTGATACCAATAAAAATAATGACCAAGATGGTCAATACAGAGCTGCTGTCCTTGGAAATAATAGAGACAGAGAGCTGAGGGCAGACAAAGTTTCTACAATCTTGCTCAGAGATAATGAGAGCCTAAACTAGAGAGTAATCGAATAGATGAAAGGAGAGGATTTTCAGAAGGTATTACACAGGAAGTAGAACTACCTACTTGAATTCCAAGTCTGCATAAATCCAGCTCAAATGCCCCTTTCTATACAATAACCTTACTTTCCAGGTTATCTCACAGAGCACGCATATTGAGTTTCTTTTAGTTCATTTTTTTCACAAACAACAGAATTCTACAACTGACCCAAAATGGAATTCATTAACAGGGCTTGGAATAAGTCATAAACTCAATGGCAGTCATGCTTCATGAGATTACTGGATTGTGACTGTCTGTAACAGATTATTTTTTCCCCAGAAGTAGTTCTTACTATGGAAGGAAGAATGAGATGAGTCCCTGATACATGTGTAGGGAATGACTTAAAAATCCCGAAAAGGATCCTGAAGGAGAAAATAGGATAAAAAGGGAGAACGATGCCCTGTTGGTCAAGGTAATGTATTTCAAGAGATGGAAGAGTTCAAGACTGCCAAATGCCCTCAAAGTAATCTTGCAACTTGGGGGACTGGGCGCAGTGGCTCACGCCTGTAATACCAGCACTTTGGGAGGCTGAAGCAGGTGGATTACAAGGTTATCGAGACTATCCTGGCTAACACGGTGAAACCCCGTCTCTGCTAAAAAAAAAAAAAACAAAAAACTAGCTGGGCGCGGTGGCGGGCGCCCCTGGTCTCAGCTACTCAGGAGGTTGAGGCAGGAGAATGGCGGGAACCCGGGAGGCGGAGCTTGCAGTGAGCCGAGATCACGCCACTGCACTCCAGCCTGGGAGACAGAGCCAGACTTCGTCTCAAAAAAAAAAAAAAAAAAAAAAAAATTCTTGCAATTCGGCTTGTTGCTACCTCATTTATCCATTTCAAAGAGATATGTTTGACTTGATTTGAAAGTGTGACGTACATTTTGTTCTTCACAATTTTTAAATCACATTGTTACATATGTTTCCTGTGTTACATATAAAAATCCTGTGATTAAGTTCCTACAGGAACCTTCTCCATTTTATAGAAGAGGAAAGTGAATTATACGGATGGTGTATGTCTAAGATTTGAATGCCGAGCTAGTCATTTCAAATTAATTGCTTTTCCTACTATAATCATCTCTTATAATTTTTACAAATTTTCCTTTAATTATAAAAAGCATGTAGTAAATCTTAATAATGTGTACCTTCAAGACACTTAACTATATGCTAAGTTTTATAAGTTTTCTGGAAGCTGTAGTGGAAGCAGCATGTTCTTTTATAGATTTTGACTTTCAGATAGAATTTACTCTTCATAGAAAAGAATTAATGCAAGATTGAATAAAAGCTAAAGGGCAGATGAAACGATGTTAATGAAAAGGAGTCAAACGCTAGACTGGAGAACTGAAGTATAAGAAATATTTGTCATTTGGTATTTCTAATAGGTTCTGGTGGTCGGTGGAGGGTTCCCCCAGAGTCCTGCTGTTACTGGAGAGAAGAATTTTCTTTCACTGAAGCAGAGCTCTTCATAAAAGCCTCATGGAATGCCCTTGCTGTACTCAAAACTCTGGGGAACAAGAAAAGCAAAATGAGCTCCTTGTTCTCGGGGAACTTAATTCACATGGAGATAAGGCATGCTCCATCTGAAATTGTGAGATGAAAATATGCAAATAAAGGCAAAATCAAAAAGCATTTGTTTTACTCAGTCGAGCGAACAATCAGCATAAATTGCAAAGGGTGGGAACGCTATGTGTGTGAAGCGGGGTGCTTCAGTTGGATATTGATAACAGAGTAGCTTTATCATAGCTGATAATGAGAGCAAAAGAAACAAACTTTTAAAAAATATATACTTTGCAATCTTTGACCATGGAAAAGTAATTTAATTGCTCTGAGTCTCAGTTTCCTCTTCTGTAAACAAGTCTTGCCTAAGTTCTGAAACAAACAAACAAAAAAGCCTCATATGAAGCTGGCATAGTTATATTTTGAGGGGAGAGAGGAGATATAATCTCAGGGCAACAAGCATGGAGGAAGAAGGGAAACAAAACACAAAAGGAAAGAAAGTAAATAAAAGGTAGGAAGTTATCGGACTGGCCACAACCTTCAAAGAAAAACAGTCTGTTGCTTAGACATTACAAACGTCTCCAGGGATCATGTTGTATGTCTAGATTTCAAAAATCTATCACGTGAAGAAAGGGAGGGGAGGGCATCTTCAGAGGGCATCTTTCAGTTCCTTGCATCTCACTATGGAAGCTTGTCCCAATGGGTGTTAATACTTCTGCACTTTTAGGTTTTCCATCCAAGTTTCTCTGGTAGGGAAGCCATATCTCACCCTCCATACTGATTCTTTGAGCCCAGCAGATGATGGAAAAAGCACAACTAATGCATGTGCAGTTGGGCCAGACCCAGGGCCAGAGCCAGTTCTGTTCCTGCATCAGCAGGCACAGTGCAGACCCTACTGAAGGGGCAGAGCCCGGAGCCAGAGGCACGCATGCTTAACTTGGGTCGGATACAGCCAAGATGACGACTAAGGCTTTTACCAGTTTTAACATTCTGTGACCATGTAGATCTCTTTGGATGATGTCTCAGAGGGCCCAATAATTCATCAGCTGAGACTATTCAACAATTACAGAAAAGCTCATTAATTTTCCATTGGCATCATTCCAGTGAATAGCAAGAATTGATTATGCTTTTTTTCCCCTGTAGCAATTTCTGAGTTCCTGAAATCAAGTGGTGAAGTGACATGTGGAATCACGTGCTGAAAAAAAAGATGTACTACAGAAGCAAATCTGGCCTCCGTCCTGAATGCCATAAAAAGCATCTTATTTCTAACAGCTGTGCTCATTTGGGTTTACAACAGAGCCCCACATTCTCCTATATGTGAAGTGCCATAAGCTGCAAACACATAGCTAGGGCTTTCTTCTATCTACTGGACATTGTGCACCCATTCCTCAAAAAAAAAGGTGTTCCTAGGTGAATATATTTTTGATTTTTTTTTTTTTTAGTTTTATAATCCTGCCCTAAACAGTCTTTACGGCTCGCTGTAAATCCTCAATTCTAGGGAATCCCCAAGAGCCATTCCATTTAAGGATTAAGTGGTAAAAACAGAAAGTAAATCCTCTAAGTGTGGTTAATGTCGTCTGTTCTCTTGATTGCTTTTGGTAATGTGCATAAATAATTTCCATAATAGGCCACACTTCTTAATGCAAGGAAAAAGTGGCATATCTACCAAAGGATCTCACATGCGGTTACTTAACTCACTCCTTCATGGATGAGAAGAAGGAGAAGAAGCTGTCAGCCCTGCCGAGTGCATCTATGTGAATTGCACCACTGAGTTGTGCAGTGCTCAACCTGGACAGCCTTTTGGGCAACCTTGTGAAGAAAGTTCACAGGTCCGTAAGGCCAGCATTATTTCTAAGATAGAGATTACTCAGTTTACGATTGAGGAGACTGATATCCTGAAAAGGCTGAATGACTTGTTCAACCAAAAGAAAGAGAATAGGGAATAGCCCAGGTCTTCTAATTCTTGTCCTGACATGATATTGTGGCTAAATCTTCGGAGAAAAGGAAATTTAATGAAGGGACGTGTATCAGTAAAACATGCAATAGGGATTAGAATTAGCTACTGTTAAAGAGAAGGAATGTCCTGTTTTTCAAGTACACTTTTGATATCTTGTAATTTATATGTATATAATAAATATATATTTTATAATTTTATATCCCAAGTCTTAAGGATCTACCACAGATTACAGTGTTTTATTGATGTCAGATTTTAACATCAAACTAATTGAACTACAGGAATATGAAAGAATTAACAAAACATTGAGAAGAAGAAGCAAAGATAGAAGGTAGCTCAGTTCAATTAACTTGCTCAGGAAAATAAACTTCATTAAAGCATTTAGCATAGGGGAGTTTGGAACCATTAACACAAATAATAATCATGAAAGTAGTAAAAATGCCTATTAATAATTAAAAGCAAACCCAGATTGAATGTTCATTTATTACCTAGCATGGAGCTTTAAGTACATTGTTTTACACAATCACTTTGAGAAACCTGTAAGATGTAGATTATTATTACCCTTCTTTAATAAAGAAGAAGTGAAAGCAAAAAGATATGTGTGCATGGCGGGGGGGTCATTTCAATTTGATCTACATTTATTGAACGTCTACTATAATACCATGTGTGAGACAAAGAGAAATGAGACAGACCCTCAAATGATTTTCAGCCTAGTGGTGTAAAAAGCTACACACATAATTACAGGACTGTGGATTTAATTTATTCACATTCTCACAGTCTCCCTTTATTATAGAAAATGGATGATCTGAATATAAATACTAAATGAATTATAGTTAAGCCTGATGATAGTTAGAGAAATAAGTAAAATTAATGAACCCATTAAGGACAAGATTTAGAGAAAATTCCACTGGTGCTTTAAATGAAAGCACGCCAATAATTACCCTTTTCTCCTCACACAAAGAAGCAGAAAGAAAAAAAATGTAAAAAGGGAAAATTAAGATGTTAATTTCTCTTAAAGTCATTTCCTATTCCATTACCCAAGAAAAGTTATTAAATAAATGGAAAGCAGACCTAAAGAGGGAGTTTAGGACACATTATATTGAGAAAAACCAGTTTATTCACCAGTTTGCAGTATCACATATCCTCTAAAAGGTGTTTGATGACTGATGATGACTACTGAGAAATCTTCTTTGATTGACTTGAGACTGTAAGTCTCAAAAAGGTGATTGAGGAGGGAAATGACTCCAGATTGAACTCTATTCCATTTCAGCTCAGAGTTGCATATATCTGATGAATATTCTTGAGTTCTTAAATGTCTAGGAAAACATTGGCATCTTGAGCTTAGGACATTTACCACTTTTTGACAGTAGGATAAGAGCCTGTCTAATGTGAATCAATCATCAACAGCCTTAACAATCTTGTTGCATTACCTCATTGCTTTTGATATTTACTGAGGGTGAGACAACTTTACAACTTTTTAAACTGTATTATTTTAAGACTGTATTACTAATTTTGGAAAAAGCAAAGCATGTGCGTAAAAAAGTGGAGAACACTGAAATAGGATTGCAATAATACTAGTGAATAGTAGGATTTTTTTATTTAAGGGAGAAAAATTTGACTGACTCACTAATTGTTTCAGTTAATGTATGCTGTCATAGCTAAACTTTTTTATTTAGCTAGTTTGACTAAAATATATATGTTTTATTTAGATAATCTCATTTATAACTGAGTAGATGAAGCTTATTGCAGTTAACAGCAAATAGCAAGAATGGCAGTTACTGTTTTAGATCGGTGGTTTTCAAAATGTGCTTCCTGGACCAGCAATACCAGCTTCACCTGGGAATTTGCTAGAAATTTCCAGTTCTACCCCAGCCCTTCTGTATTAGAAATGCTAGGGAGGAAGTTTGGATTCGTGTTTTAACAAACAAAAGCCAGGTAACTTACATGTATGCTAAAATTTAGGAGCCACTGTTTTAGACATTAAACTTTAGAGCTCAGAATTGCAAATTCAAATACTCTGAAAGACCAGGAAGGGTAAACAAATTATTTTGTAAAAGACAATTAAATTGTTAGGCCAGTGGCTCTCTGGAATGTCAGGCCCCATTTAAAAGCACTCACATTCATATTTTGTAAACTTCTATGTTGGTCAAACAAATCATAATTGTGGGCTTAATTTGACCTACTGACTCTTAGTTTGAAAGGCTGGTTCTAACAGCATAAGAATTTAGCAAAACCATTTTGTAAAAGATTTACAATTTTAAGAAAGTTTTATTACAATTTACAAAAGAAGAAAATATTTTATTTGTAGTTTATCATCCTGGAATGCACCTTGAAAGCTTACTTTATTCCTCAAAACTTTCAAAACTGTTGATGCCCAGCAGATATTTATAGTGGTTGTATGGTCTGATGATTATAAAGAACTGGAGGAAATGATGGCTCTAATAACCTGTGTATTATGTGATTGATCTAAAAAGACATAATTTTTGGAGGTCAGTGGAAAATAAAATGTGAAGTGTCCAATCCATTGTCCAGTCAAATATCTCTTAAGAAACATAAGTTCAAGGGAAAACTAAATAAGCTTTTCAAGATGGTGACAGCAGAGTGGGGTCTTTCTGAACACAAGACCTGGATGCACATCTGTGAAGTCAACCCTGGGTCCAGTGGTCTTTCCTTTACCTCCTGTGTATCCTATTTATCTATACCATCTATATATTCTATTTATCTATACCACCTATATATCCTATTTATCTATACCACCTATATATCCTATTTATCTAGACCACCTATATATCCTATTTATCTAGACCACCTATATATCCTATTTATCTATACCGAAATTAATGGGCAAGAACTAGGGAAATGGTTGTGGAAAGGGCCACTGAAACAACAATTTTATACTATGAGATATATGATAATGTTGCTTGGAGCTTAAAGAAAGAGTCCAAAAATAATAATGAACATGAAACATAAAATATAGCTTAACACTTACTTCTAATAAGGCTTGCTCTTAGTAATATTTATGTATAGATTACTTCAGGATAGGAACTTTCCTACTCTCAACCATTTCTGTGATGTGACTGATACTAACCTATACAGCATTATGCTGAGAATGGCGTTTAGTAATCAAATTTTCCAAATGAATTAATTAAAATTTTTGGAAGCTAATATAAAATTTTCAGGCTATGTCAAGGCCACAGATATCTCTGACAAAGAGTCAATGCATCTTCCAGATTCCTAAAATGTTTCTCAAAACGTAGTGTGTGGGAGGAAAAACTATCAAGGGACCACCCCTCATTTAGGCAAAATAACCACGTGCCTACTTAATGAGATTTAAAGGAACATTTTTAACAGACTCACTATAACTTCAGTATGAGACATAGCTTTGCATGTTGCCTGAAATTTCATTCATGGTAGAACCACTAATTTGATCAAGGCAGTGCATTGTCAACAAAGAAATACACCCAACTTTACACTATTAGGTCAAAACATCATTTTAGAATTGTCAAACCACTGATTTTGCAATAGCATATCACTGGTCTTAGGACAAAATCCAAACATCTTACAGTGGCTTTAAGACATTCTTATAAGTAGGATCCTCCCCACCTTTTCATCCTATTCTCACATAATTTGATCACATGTAGACCATTCTCTGGACATATTTCTTGCAACAGATTGAGGCTTGTTCACCCCTGATTTTAATGCAACTAGTTTTTATCAGATTTTTAAATCTAAGCAGAACAATATCTCAGAGAGACCTTCTCTGACCTTCCTGTCTAATACACTGCCTCCATCACCCACCACCAAATCTAGTAACTCCCCATCATCACCATGTTTACCTCCTTCAAGGCAACCATCACAATTAGTGAATCTCTTTTATTTTTATTTGGCTATTTATTTATAAATAATATAAACTTACTTTAGTCAGGGATCTATCATCTTGTATATTCCTACATCCTCAATGCCTATGGTAGTGTCTAACCCAGAGTAGACATTGAGTATATATTGGTAAGTGCTGAGTGAATGAATGGTGAATAAAATATCAGAAAATTATATTCAAGTGGTTGTTTGGAGGGGGAGTTGAAAGTGAAGGGATGTAGGTGAAAGGGAATCATGGAAAGAAAAAACTTGGGAGACATTGTACATCCAGAGGCAACATTGTTAAGGAAGAAAAAGTCTCAGTAAGACTTCCTAAAAGAAGGGCCTGGGATAGCAATCGAAGAGTTGGCCAGGACCTTTGGAGAGAAGGAACATTAAAAACGACAACTGAGGGGAAGCCAAAATGATTGATCTTCCTCACAATGTTTTTATGAGCTCAGCCTTATTAAAGTATGACAGTGGTTCTGAGAAAGCATTTTCAAACTACTTTTTCATGTTCAGAGTGTGCATGATGTATTTTCTTTCTTTTCCCTCATTTATTTGTTTAGTTGGCCAAAACATTTGTATTTATTTATCATTTACAACACAATATTTTGAGAGATATACACTGCGGAATGGATAAGTTGAGTTGATTAATATGCATTCCCTCACATATTCTTTTTTCTGGTGAGAACACTTCAAGTCTACTCTCTTAGCACTTTTCAAGAATATAATAAATACATTGTTATTAACTATAGCAATCATGTTGTACTAAATGTGGACCTCTAGACTATATTTCTCCTGTTTAAATGAAATTTCCTATTCTTTGACTAACAACTTCTGGTGATGTACTTTCTCAGGAATGTGTGCAAATCAAGCACTTTGAAGACTGAATAATTAAAAATCAGATACACTGACTAAGGCTAGTAAATCAATAACAAAATCAGGTTTTAATATTAATAGTTGCTCACAGACCTAGAAAGCATTGGTAGTTTGGGGTTGCAGTTATTTTCCAGAAAAGGATATTTTTGTGAGGGTTAAATTTCAAAAGCAAAAGTCATTCTTCATCCACTTTCTTTACACTCAATTAGGACTTTTTAAAAAGCAGTTTTAAGCAGAAATTTGCCTTGTTTAGTCATCACTTGAAAGAATTTATTTTTAGTTTCAACCTAAATCAAATAGTGTTGAACTATAAGCATGTTTTAAGTGGGAGGGGAAATGGAGCAATAATTTTCCCTATTTTAAGAAACTTGAACTCTTTGTGCACTCGGAAAAACAAAATCCCCAATAACCTGAACATGCAAAATTCAAAACTTGGCAGTGTGAGACTCTCATAAAGGAAAAAAACAACCAAAGCCAAAGCCAATGAAAAAAACCCGTCTCATACTTCAAAAGTCACCAGATTTAAATAACATGCCTTGACATGAGGGAGATCATAATTTCTTCCATTAAAAAAATGTTATCTTTATATATAATGGTTCAGTGAGTGGCAATGAATCCAGAAAGCTTGGTTTAGCATGGTTAAACCATGGTAAATGTTTGTTTACCATGATTATGACTGTACAAATCAGAACACTAGAGTTAGGATGCCCAATGGCACTCACACCAAAAAATATTCTCTAATAACCTTCTCCACCATCCTTTCCCATGATCAACAGGCCACAATCAAGATATCACTTTGATGTTGATTTTGAATGTTAAAGTCTGACTTCAACTATTAAAATCCTTAAAAATTATGACTATATTGATTGACATTTAGGAAAATCTACTGACTATATCCTGCACTTCATTATCACAAAATTGTGACTTGTTCCAAGAGCCAGTGACTGATTTTTTTTTCACTCTTTGTTTTTACAGTTGATTTATAAATTGGTATTCTACAAACACTACTGAAAGAATCAAAAGAGTGGAAATAATCTGCAGTCATATGATAGTTCCTTTCTCAGTACCTGAGAATATAATAGGGCACTTCAATTTGTTGAACAGATTCAAATACCTGTTTTAAAATGTAATCAATATGGGAGAATACATCCTCCTTGGTTGATGGTGTATTTACCGGCGAATCTTTATAAGCTCATACACAGGCCACTTTGATAATAGTTAAGAATTCAACTTTGGGGGACACCAGAGCAAGATGGCCGAATAGGAACTGCTCCAGTCTCCAGCTCCCAGTGAGGGCAACACAGAAGATGGGTGATTTCTGCATTTTCAACTGAGGTACCGGGTTCATCTCACTAGGAAGTGCCAGACAATCGGTGCTGGTCAGTTGGTGCAGCCTGACACAGACTGGCAAACTGCATAAAGAGTCAAGACCCATCAGTTGCCGTATTCAGGAGACCCATCTCACATGCAGAGACACACATAGGCTCAAAATAAAGGGATGGAGGAAGATTTACCAAGCAAATGGAGAACAAGAAAAAGCAGGGGTTGCAACCCTAGTCTCTGATAAAATAGACTTTAAACCATCAAAGATCAAAAGAGACAAAGAAGGCCATTACATAATGGTAAAAGGATCAATTCAACAGGAAGAGCTAACTATCCTAAATATATATGCACCCAATACAGGAGCACCCAGATTCATAAAGCAAGTCCTTAGAGACTTACAAAGAGATTTAGACTCCCATACAATAATAATGGGAGACTTCAACACCCTAATGTCAACATTAGACAGATAAATGAGACAGAAAGTTAACAAGGATATCCAGGAATTGAACTCAACTCTGCACCAAACTGACCTAATAGACATCTACAGAACACTCCACCTCAAATAAACAGAATATACATTCTTCTCAGCACCACATCACACTTATTCCAAAATTGACCACATAATTGGAAGTAAAGCACTCCTCAGCAAATGTACAAGAACAGAAATTATAACAAACTGTCTCTCAGACCACAGTGCAATCAAACTAGAACTCAGGACTAAGAAACTCAATCAAAACTGCTCAACTACATGGAAACTGAACAACCTGCTCCTGAATGACTACTGGGTCCATAATGAAATGAAGGCAGAAATAAAGATGTTCTTTGAAACCAATAAGAACAAAGATACAACATATCAGAATATCTGGGACACATTTAAAGCAGTGTGTAGAGGGAAATTTATAGCACTAAATGCCCACAAGAGAAAACTGGAAAGGTCTAAAATTGGCACTCTAACATCACAATTAAAAGAACTAGAGAAGCAAGAGCAAACACATTCAAAAGCTAGCAGAAGGCAAGAAATAACTAAGATCAGAGCAGAACTGAAGGAGATAGAGACACAAAAAAACCCTCCAAAAAATCAATGAATCCAGGAGCTGGTTTTTTGAAAAGATCAACAAAATTGGTAGACCACTAGCAAGACTAATAAAGAAGAAAAGAGACAAGAATCCAATAGACGCAATAAAAAATGATAAAGGGGATATCAACACTGACCCCACAGAAATACAAACTACCATCAGAGAATACTATAAACACGTCTATGCAAATAAGCTAGAATATCTAGAAGAAATGGATAATTTCCTGGACACTTACACTCTTCCAAGATTAACCAGGAAGAAGTCGAATTGCTGAATAGACCAATAGCAGGCTCTGAAATTGAGGCAATAATTAATAGCCTACCAACCACAAAAATCCAGGACCAGATGGATTCACAGCTGAATTCTACCAGAGGTACAAGGAGGAGCTGGTATCATTCCTTCTGAAACTATTCCAATCAATAGAAAAAGAGGGAATCCTCCTTAACTCATTTTATGAGGCCAACATCATCCTGATACCAAAGCCTGGCAGAGACACAGCAAAAAAAGAGAATTTTAGACCAATATACCTGATGAACATCGATGCAAAAATCCTCAATAAAATACTGGCAAACTGAATCCAGCAGCACATCAAACAGCTTATCCAATATGATCAAGTGGGCTTCATCCCTGGGATGCAAGGCTGGTTCAACATATGCAAATCAATAAACGTAATCCAGCATATAAACAGAACCAAAGACAAAAACCACATGATTATCTCAATAGATGCAGAAAAGGCTTTTGACAAAATTCAACAGCCCTTCATGCTAAAAACGCTCAATAAATTCGGTATTGACGCAATGTATCTCAAAATAATAAGAGCTATTTATGACAAACCCACAGCCAATATCATACTGAATGGGCAAAAACTGGAAGCATTCCCTTTGAAAACTGGCACAAGATAGGGATGCCCTCTCTCACCACTCCTATTCAACATAGTGTTGGAAGTTCTGGCTAGGGCAATCAGGCAAGAGAAAGAAATCAAGGGGATTCAGTTAGGAAAAGAAGAAGTCAAATTGTCCCTCTTTGCAGATGACATGATTGTATATTTAGAAAACCCCATCATCTCAGCCCAAAATCTCCTTAAGCTGATAAGCAACTTCAGCAAAGTCTCAGGATACAAAATTAATGTGCAAAAATCACAAGCATTCTTATACACCAGTAACAGACAAACAGAGAGCCAAATCAGGAATGAACTTCCATTCACAATTGCTTCAAAGAGAATAAAATACCTAGGAATCCAACTTACAAGGGATGTAAAGGACCTCTTCAAGGAGAACTACAAACCACTGCTCAGTGAAATAAAAGAGGACACAAACAAATGGAAGAACATACCATGCTCATGGATAAGAAGAATCAATATCGTGAAAATGGCCATACTGCCCAAGCTAATTTATAGATTCAATGCCAGCCCCATCAAGCTACCAATGACTTTCTTCACAGAATTGGAAAAAACTGCTTTAAAGTTCATATGGAACCAAAAAACAGCTCGCATTGCCAAGACAATCCTAAGTCAAAAGAACAAAGCTGGAGGGATCACGCTATCTGACTTCAAACTATACTACAAGGCTACAGTAACCAAAACAGCATGGTACTGGTAGCAAAACAGAGATATAGACCAATGGAACAGAACAGAGTCCTCAGAAATAATACCACACATCTACAGCCATCTGATCTTTGACAAACCTGAGAAAAACAAGAAATGGGGAAAGGATTCCCTATTTAATAAATGGTGCTGGGAAAATTGGCTAGCCATAAGTAGAAAGCTGAAACTGGATCCTTTCCTTACTCCTTATACAAAAATTAATTCAAGATGGATTAGAGACTTAAATGTTAGACCTAATACCATAAAACCCCTAGAAGAAAACCTAGGTAATAACATTCAGGACATAGGCCTGGGCAAGGACTCCATATCTAAAACACTAAAAGCAACAGCAACAAAAGCCAAAATTGACAAATGGGATCTAATTAAACTAAAGAGCTTCTGCACAGCAAAAGAAACTACCATCAGAGTGAACAGGCAACCTACAGAATGGGAGAAAATTTTTACAATCTACTCATCTGACAAAGGGCTAATATCCAGAACCTACAAAGAACTCAAACAAATTTACAAGAAAAAAACAAACAACCCCATCAAAAAGTGGGCAAAGGATATGAACAGACATTTCTCAAAAGAAGACATTCATACAGCCAACAGACACATGAAAAAATGCTCATCATCACTGGCCATCAGAGAAATGCAAATCAAAACCACAATGAGATACCATCTCACACCAATTAGAATGGCGATCATTCAAAAGTCAGGAAACAACAGGTGCTGGAGAGGATGTGGAGAAATAGGAACACTTTTACACTGTTGGTGGGATTGTAAACTAGTTCAACCATTATGGAAAACAGTATGGCGATTCCTCAAGGATCTAGAACTAGAAATACCATATGACCCAGCCATCCCATTACTGGGTGTATACCCAAAGGAATATAAATCATGCTGCTATAAAGACACATGCACATGTATGTTTATTGCAGCACTATTCACAATAGCAAAGACTTGGAATCAACCCAAATGTCCATCAGTGACAGACTGGATTAAGAAAATGTGGCACATATATACCATGGAATACTACGCAGCCATAAAAAAGGATGAGTTTGTGTCCTTTGTAGGGACATGGATGCAGCTGGAAACCATCATTCTCAGCAAACTATCGCAAGAACAGAAAACCAAACACCACAAGTTCTCACTCACAGGTGGGAATTGAACAAGGAGATCACTTAGACTCGGGAAGGGGAACATCACACAACAGGGCCTATTATGGGGAGGGGGGAGAGGGGAGGAATTGCATTGAGAGTTATATCCAATGTAAAGGACAAGTTGATAGGTGCTGATGAGTTGATGCGTGCAGCACACCAACAGGGCACAAGTATACATATGTAACTAACCTGCACGTTATGCACATGTACCCTAGAACTTAAAGCATAATTAAAAAAAAAAAAAAGAATTCAGCCTTAAGCAGTAAATTAAAAAAAAAATTGAATCTCAACTCTATCACTTATTTACTATGTAAATTTTGGCAAGTTACTCTGGTAGCCTTTGTTTCATCATCTGACCTTTGGGATTATAAAAATCCATATATTCCTATATAAAATTCTAAAATATAATAAAAGAGACAATATCATGAAGTGTGTAGCATAGTTTCTAGCACCCTATAGAATATAGAGTAGATGCTCATCTACTTACAATGGGGTTACATCCCAATAAACTTGTCATTAATTTGAAAATATTGTAAGTCAAAAATGAATTTAATACACCTAACCTACAGAACATTATAGCTTAGCCTAGCCTACTTTAAATGTGATCAGAACATTTACATAGGCGGCAGTTGGGCAAAATCTACACACAAAGCCTATTTTGTAATAAAGTGTTGAAGATCTCATTAAATTAGTTGAAAACTGTACTGAAAGTGAAAAACAGAATAGTTGTATGAGTACTCACCACGAATATACACAACCGAAAGCACGCCAGGCACGAAGAATGTTTAAAGCATTGAAATAAAATTAATTGCTACATGATGGAAACACCGAAGTGACAGGGTCATCAATTTCTCTGTATTCTGATGAGGCTTGAGAAGAGCTGATAGAAGGCACTGGGGCACCAGCACTTGTTGATGGTTGTTGATGACAGGTGCAGTGTTCTTAAGGAAGATATCAGGTAAGAAGTATCGGTTGTTTATCCTTGGGATTGGGTGGTTGAGTGGGAGCTGCAACTTTCTCTGCTTGCCGGCATCATGAGAGGGTATGGTAACATATTTTGCTAGCCAGGGAACAGGTCAAAATCCAAAATTCGAAGTAGGGTTTCTACTAAATGCATATTGCTTTTGCACTATTTTAAAGTTAAAAACATGTGGCCGGGCATGGTGGCTCGCGCCTGTAATCCCAGCACTTTGACAGGCCGAGTTGGGCAGATTACTTGATGTCAGGAACTTGTGACCAACCTGGCCAACACGGTGAAACCCCGTATCTACTAAAAATATAAAATTAGCCGGCTAAGAACAAAACTCCATCTCAAAATAAAATAAAATAATAAAGTTTAAAACATCTAATTTGGAAACCCGCTGTAGCAACACACTAATGGTAGTAGCAACAAAAAGTGATCAAGGTAATGCTGGTGGTAGCAGCAGCAATGGTAGAAAAACCTTTTCATGCTACTAATTATAATATATAACATAATTACAAAGTTGTCTAGATTTTCTTCAGGTTGCACTCTACTAAAAATATCTCTTATTATTGAATATTTCAGGGATGTCATTTGACTAAAGTAAATTATACTTTAAAAGATATTTTAGGTATTTTTGTTGTATTCTGATGCCTTGATCGTATCTCCCTTAGGACAGTTGCTTATCTGATTCGTAGGAATTCCATGCATATTATGTTAGTAAAACAGTTTCTCAAACATAGGACGAGAATTAGGTAAAAGATGTATCATCTGCTATAAGAGATATAAGGATGAATGAAACACAGTATCTGCTATCCAGAAACTTCCAATACTCAGAATGTGGTGATTAAAAAACTACATAAACAATGAAAAAGTGCAAACTAATATGTGTCTTAAAAGAGAAACACAAAATACAGCAAGGTTAAAAGGAGGAAAATGTACTTGACTGGTGGAGTCCAGAAAAATTTCATGAAGAAGTAGAATTTGAGATGCATTGGGAAAGACTAAGCAAGGAAACAGAAATAGTGGTTAGGGAGGCAATTCTCATGGGTTTCTTACATTTCTGCTTGTCTTTTGAGCACAGGCACCAGCTAGCTTTGTTCCAGACACATTTTTTAAGGATGTTAGCATGCAAACAGCTTTGGAGGATATATTATCTCCCTATGGACCAGAAGGTAGCTTGGTTTGCTTTCCAATAAAATAAAGATATTCTCTCTCTCTCTCTCTCTCTCTCTCTCTCTCTCTCTCTCTCTCTTTCTCTCCCCTTCTCGGGCAAAGCTCAAACAGATTACTTGCAGCCCAAGAGAAGATTCAGATTTCTTAAACTTGGGGTTCTTCGGGTGTGGTGCAAATCAACCATGTATGCATCATCCACCCGGGCCTTTCCACGTTACCTCCATTGAATTTGGGGTACAAAAAGAACAACACAATGGTGCTTGCTGTGCCATAAGTAACGCAGTCCTGTGTCATAATTACAGCCTCTCATGCCGTATTCCTAGAAGTTGAACATTGCCCAGCAACTAAGTCAGTACCTTATGTTTTAGAGTTTTTTTTAACAGTGCCATACTAACTCTAGTTCTAGTGTCTGAATTAATCAGAATAACCTAAATCATGCTGTAGTAGCAAAACAGTATACAATCTGAGTGACTTAATCCCTTTATAGTTTGTTTCCTGTTCATAGAAAGTTTCCTGTGAATCGCAGTGACTATCCAGGACAACCTGTTTCCATTTGGTGACCCAGAAATCAAGGATGCTTCAGTCTTGTGGCACCTCCCTTGTAACATGATCTTCCTCTACAATTTCCAAGAGATTGCTAGAGTCTCACATAGCAATTAAATGGCTCTTCCTGGATGTGACACACATCACTTCAGCTCCATGTAACTAAAAGGAGACAGAGAAGTAGAACCTTCAAATGTACAATAAATGAAAACTTAAAATGAACAAGTACTAATGTCTCTGCCACCCTGTCTGACCTCAACTTAAAGAAAAAAAAAATAGAGATGTGACTTTGGAAGGTATTTGTGAGGGTGGTAAATTTTAACGTCAAATGACTTGGTCCTTGTTCTGTAGTTTCAATTAGTGAAAGAGCCAGATCTAGTTACTCTCCGAGTTGATTGCTCTTCCTTTTATGAATACCAAGGTTTATTCTACTTCCTTTTGTAACTCTTGATGGATTGGGAGTTGTGTGCCAGCTGACTGCTTAAGGCGTAGTATTTACTTTCTATTTTGGCATTAAAACCTTGGAACATATTTTCCAAGAAAATCAGAAAGTTCTGCGTTAGAAGGAATTTGGCATGATATAACTTAATCATAAATAAAACACTTAGATTGTTTAAAAATTGATCAATGTTTTTTGTTTTATAACATGTAAAACTCTACCTGATATAAGGACAAATAGTAATTCCGAAAGTCTGTTATCATTTAGTAGAACGTAGTATAAGCTTGAAGTTGCCTTATTTTCTTTATACATTCTAATCATGCACTCCTAAACAATTTTAGTAATTGATAGATGATTAAAATATACTTTGAAGATATCACTTTATATCAAAGGTTACTTAAAATCTTTTTGCAAATCATATGTTCTGAAATAATAAATCTATAAAATAGTATTGTTTGTGGAAAAATAAATGTTATGTTTACTCCAAGAGCAAATAAATATATATTACATGATACTCAAACACTAGGTTAACCTTAGTAAATATTTTAATTGTGTTTTGAACTTGAAATCAAAGTTCTCTAGAACTAACAGAAATGGATGACAGACACTTCGATTGTGCCTTGGTAGAACTCCAACAAGGGAGATAGGAGAAGGGGGAGTTAATTGGAGTTAAAGAAGCCACAGTTTTTGGCAGTTTGTCTTCACCAGTCTATACAGTTGCCTGGGCAGTAACTAAAGGAATCTGTCAGATACATTGACATCTCTTTCTTTGTAAGAAATTAGAAAATAGTAACAAAGACATTACTGCCAGCAGCTGCCAGCATTTTTATTTCCCAAGATATCTTAATCAGGCTCTCTTTAATGTTTGATATTCTTGATTGTCAGTCTTTTTTAAACCATATTTATTTAGCATGACTCTGAGTCTCTGTGTCCATGGCAGTCTTGAAGAAAACTTGAGAGAAATGTAAATACTCTTTTTACATTGCCTGGTATGCTTTTCAGCCAAGAGTCACTAAACAAACGTGATGACTAAAGTATCCATACCTGGCCTCCAATTTCTTCAGTAAATGTTCTTCTCATTTTCCATTCTTCAAAATTAAGATGATGGTGATATTGCGCATTGCTGTGATGGGTGTAAACAGTACAATATAGAGACGTCCCTGAGAGTCACTGGGTCATATCTTAGTAACTGGCCATACTGATGTTGGTAGTTGCCATGGCAACAGTGGCTACATCGCCAGTGAATTATATTTGTTTCTAAAGTAAAGTTAGATTTGTTTCTAAGGTAAACTCTAACAAAAATAAAGAGAAGGTTGGGGATGGATATATAACTATTTTTAAATGTTACTTCTTTTGATATTTCAGAAATTAGAAATATAATTCCTATTGTGGGAAGAGTATTATATCATTTATCATTATTTTATAGGTTTTAGTTTCCAATGTTAATGTGCATTGGACTATTTTCTGTTCTTGCAAGTATCATGCGGGGATAAGGACAGCAATAGAGTGTGTGCTTTACTTGAGGGTTATCACAGGCATGATTAACCAAACCTAACGTTAGTAAAATCTTCACTTTGTTTTATATCCAGTTATATATTATTCAAAGAAAAGTAAATTTCTAAAGCATGCTAATCTACATATATATGTGTATGTGTGTATATGTGTGTGTGTATTTATTCTTAACTCATGTATTCTGTAAACCTTTTTGAGTATCGCTGTACCCAACACCGGTCTAGGGTTTGGAAATGAGACAGTGAACAAAGCGAAGTCCATAATATCATGATGCTTACTTTCTGGTGTGGACATGGAGATGGGAGGTAAATGCATAAATGCATGAATAAATAACTTGTCCAAGATGGTAAGAGTAACAGAGAAAAGTGAAAAGGGGAAAGGAGATAAGAGAGCCGAAGTGAATGTGGCTGCATATTATATAAGCAATCAGCAAGCTTAACTGATAAGGTAGCATTGAATAAAGGCCAAAGGAAAAGAAGGAATGATCCATGAGGATCTCTGCAGAACATTCTGGTAGAGGGAATGGTTTATGGGGGGGAAAAAAAACTACAATAATCAAAAACTTGTTTTTCTCTAATCATGGCATATATATATTTATCTCCCATCTCCATGTCCACACCAGAAAGTAAGCATCATGATATTATGGACTTCGCTTTGTTCGCTGTCTCATTTCCAAACCCTAGACCAGTGTTGGGCACAGAGATACTCAAAAAGGTTTACAGAATACATGAGTTAAGAATAAATACATAATTTCAGCAAGATGTAAAGAAACAACGTTGTGGAACACCTACTTGGAAGGATATCTACTTAGCATTTTCTTTTTTTTTTTTTTTTTTTTGAGATGGAATTTAGCTCTTGTTGCCCAGGCTGGAGTGCAATGGCACGATCTCGGCTCACCACAACCTCCGCCACCCAGGTTCAAGCAATTCTCCTGCCTCAGTCCCCCAAGTAGCTGGGATTACAGGCATCCACCACTACACCCAGCTAATTTTGTATTTTTAGTAGAGATGGGGTTTCTCCGTGTTTGTCAGACTGGTCTTGAACTCCCGACTTCAGGTGATCCACCTACCTCAGCCTCCCAAAGTGCTGGGATTACAGGCGTGAGACACCGTGCCTGGCCGCACTTTCTTTTCTCTGGAGTTTACTTCTGTCCTCCGTGTTCCACCTAACTCTTTGCACCTACATATGTGCTTCATGTGAGCTTCAATATACTTGATTAGTTCCCTGTTACCCTGACCATAAGGGATTAGTCTAGTGATCACCTCACCCAAGATTGGCAGGGCCCTTCCCCAAGATTCCAGGCCTAGATACAGTTGGTCGTTCAAGGGTGAATATCAGTCCTAAGCTGGAGTATTTAGGGACTGTAACAAATAGAGAGACTCCGTCTCTTCTTGTGTGGTTAAAGTTTAGAGAGTCAAGGCTCTAAATATATTGACTGCCCTGTTTTCTGCAGAAAGCTGGGTCAGCTATGAAAAAAACATGATGAAGCCAAAGACCTAGAAAATACACACATTGGAATCTTGAATCAAAATCCAGAACCTTCATTTTCTCAGGAATACCACAAGCAATAAAAATAGTTTTCCACAAATTCAGGGAAAAAAGACTTTAGCACTTAATTTTTGAGCTGTGAAATATTAAAACATTACTTCATTTGTAATGCTTCCAGTAGTTGTCTATTTAGAGGTAAGAGCAATGTGTCCATTTTAATATGGGTGTAATTTTTTATACAACTCTCTCACTAGTTCTAGTTTTAGGTCAAAAGAATTTGGTCTACTCTCAATGGGAATATCAGGCTGTGTATTTTACTGTTGTTGAGAAAAGACTTTTGAAACAACATCTGATGTAACCAGTTGAATGCCAAACATAAGAAGAGAGATTTCATTTCATAGTGATCAAGTTATTTATGGAATTTTGTTTAATCATACCCTGACTTCATGGCTGGAAGAAATAGCTTTAAATGACCATTACCTTATCTGGTAACAAGACAAAAATACAGTCTAATACTCTTTACATATAGTGTATAGTAATATGTACTATAACCTAGTAACCAAGTCCTAGAAGGGTAAGACTAAGACAAATTTTTAATTGGAGAATTTACAAATTAAAATTGGTGGAGAATTTTAAAAAAATTCCTAACATCCCAGTAGAGGATGCCTCAATACCTACTTTTCCTGCTCCATAACTTTGCCAAGTTCAATCCATATTGTTATTGCCACTGTCAAATTTACCTTCCAGCCATTTTTATCCATTTTATTTCACTTCATGGGTGTTGAATCTACGTGACATAAGTTAATCTCCGACCAATGTGCACATTTGCACAACTTAGCCACTCTCCCTTCCCAGTTCTTACACGGAGGTGCTATGGGTTGAATCTTGTCCACTCAAAATTCATATGTTGAAGTCCTAACTCCCAATACCTCAGAATGTAACCTTATTCTGGAATAGTCTTTGTAGAGGTAATCAAGTTAAAATGAGGTCATTAAAGTGGGCCTTAATCCAGCATGACCAGTATTCTCATAAGAAAGGAAACATGGACACAGACAAGTAGAGAGGGATGATGAGGTGAAGACATAAAAAGATGATGGCCATCTACAAGCCAAGAAGAGAGGAATGGAACAGAGTCTCCCTCAGAAGACACCAATTCTGATGACCCCTTGATCTCAGACTTCTAGCCTCCAGAACTGTTTTTGTTGTTTTTCTGTTATTTAAACCATCCACTTTATTATTGCAGCCCTAATGAACTAATACATTAATCCTTCAAGCCTCTGCATGAGCAACCATTTCAGGCCTCTCTCCTGAGCTTCACGTCCATAATCTCCAGTGCTGAAAACCGTTGGAAGGATCCCATTCTTCTCAAGATACAGACTCTTTCATATTTCATGGCAAGGTCTCTATCAGCTGACCACTTCCTGCCTATTTTGTCTTGCTGCTTGCCATATTTCATTATTCCTGACTAGCATGTTCTACGAGAAACAAACTACTATAACTTTCATTCCATAAATATTCACTATTCTCGTGGCTCTAAGTTTTTATGTGTGATTTTTCCTCTACTATGAATCACCGCTTTCCCAATCTTCTCACTCCTTTGTCAGACAAAATTCTAATAATCATTTGTTTTTAGTTTATACAGCTTCATCTTAGAAGGTCTCCCTAGTGCCTAATGACTGACTTACATTTATACAATTTCACAACACAAACAACTTATTCTTCTAGTAGCACTATTGACTTGTCTTTGTACCTCATAAGATGATAAGCTCCTTGTAGCCAGGGATGTGTTTTCTTTACCATTGTATCTCTACAACTTAGCACAATGCTAGGCTAGCAGAACACAATAGATGCTCAAATGCTAAAGCACGTACACTTTTATGAAGCCCTAACAGACTTTTTCAGGGCCTACCTTACTGAATACAGTGTAATTTAAATATTTTTGCTTCTACATATTTCATTATTGGTCAAGACTTTGTACAGTATCTCACTTTTCATACACCACTGTTGGTCACATATTTAGTTTATTTATATGCCTAACTCCACTTAACAGTTTTATGAGAAAATGATATAAGCTGTACCTTTTTCATGTTCTGTTGCACATTTTAGTGCACTTCTTGGTACATTATAAGCATTCATGATATCCAATAAAAATAAGACAAAAATAATTCCATAAGGAAAACTAAATTTGTACCTTAGTAGGAGGGCTGAAATATACTTGGAGTGAATCTCTTCTGGATCCACTTTAGCAAAACTTAAAAATATACATCAAGGTGATCGAACTAATCTGAAAGTAACTTAACTGCATACCAACACCAACTTTACACTCTGTAAAGAAACACAGCAGAATCCAGGCCCTCAACAATTTCACTTGATCCAATCAAAAAATACTAAAACATTCTTAGAAGCGAGGGTATGTTATTCATAACAAAGAGAAAAATCAATCAGTATAAACAGACATAAAGATCTTGTAGCTGGGCACAGGGGATCATGCCTGTAATCCCAGCACTTCGGGAAGTCAAGGCAGGTGGATTATTTGAGGTCAAGAATTCAAGAACCGCCTGGCCAACATGGTGAAACCTCGTCTCTACTAAAAATACAAAAATTAGCCTGGCATGGTGGGAGTCACCTGTAATCTCAATTACTCTGGAGGCTGAGGCAGAAGAGCTTGAACCCAGGAGGCAGAGGTTGCAGTGAGCCGAGATTGTGTCACTGCACTCCAGTATGGGCAACAGAGTGACACTGTCTCAAAAAATAAATAAGTAAATAAAAGACCCGGTAATAACTACATTTTCTAGTTTCTGTATTTGATGCTTTGACCTCTTGAGGCCTTGCTGACTCTGAGGGACTGCCCCTCACAGAGTTGGTCAATTCCTAGAGTAGTACAGTAGTACAGAGTAGTACAGTACTCTCTGTAAGCATGCCTTTCATATGCAAAATAACCAATCCACAGGCAATACTCCAACTGTCTTTTTAACCAGGTATTCACAGGTCTCTGTCATTTAGGGCCACTGTTCCTCTGCCTTAACCACCCCAGGTCAAGTACTAGGCAACTAGGGATAACTGATGTTTTGCAGCACCGTGGAATTATTCAAGCTAGCCAATTTTAAACCTGTTTATACAGCCTCTTCCATTCCTTCCCATGAAAACCACAATAAAAGTTATTGCCCACATTTTCCCCTTGCTCCTTCTGCCTCCAGACAACCCCTGGCTTCACCTCCTCTTGGGATCTCTGAGTATAATAATCTACCTTTTCAATTTCAATTGTCTCCTCATCTGTTGGTCTTGAAATATCTGAATAATACAAAAAGCTACATTTAAAAGCAATGTCAGAGACAATGTAATTAGCAGTCAAGCATGTCAAAACAGCTTTTATAACTTATATTTAAGAACTCCAGTAAAGGAGAAGAAACATAACAAGAAGAAGAGAGGAGAGGAGAAAAGAAGAGCAGAGATTTTAAGAAATGGAAATACTAGTAGAATATATCTGAACTGAAATACAGAGAAAAGCCTAATAAAATGTCATTGAGTCTCAGTGACTTCTGGAACATTAATAAGGACTAACATCTGTGTAACAACAGTCCTTGAAAGGATCAGGAATGAGAAAAAATATATAAAGAAATATTGGCCAAAACTTTTCTAATTTGATGAAAACTACCAACCCACACTTGCAAGAATCTCAAACACCAAGCAGAGTAAACATACCTGCACACAGAAAAAAGAAATAAGATACAGTTATGCAAATCTGAAGACATTTTTCTGTGTGCATGCATGTTTATCCTGCACACAGAAAAGATAAATAAGGAGGAAACAAAAGAAGAGAGGAAGAGACCTCCAAGTTTTGTTCTCAAATTACTAAAAACAATGATAAAGAATAAATGTTAACATTAGCCAGAGGAACAAGGACACATTACCTTCAGATGAACGAACATGAAAATATTTGCATACTTTTCAGCAGACAGTACTGAAGACTATGAGTAACATCTTTAACATTCAGAAAGTAAAAGACTGACAATGCAGAATGTTATATTCAGTCTTCCATACTGATAAGTCAGGCCCCCTAACATTTCCCTGAAAGTTAAAAGGCAAGGGATTATGGCAAATGAGGGTCTCATAAATACATAGTGGAGGAAGAGTAGAAAATAAATTTGAGAGCAAATAGCCTACTAGCTTTCAGACAATGTTTTATATAATATTTCCCAAGTCTTTCGCATCTTTATGATAATTTGCACAGCAAGTAGATAGAGCTATTTTAATATATTTTCTAGTCTTTGATTTACTCCAACAACAGATAAGCCAACACATCAACTTTGGCACAGTACTTAAATAGCCAAATTTATCACCATTTTGCATGCCATCAGTTTTTGAAACTAGCTGGGAAATAAAACAACACGAAATCAATGAAGTCATCGGGCAAATTTTTAGTAACTCAAGTCAAAGTTACCTTGACCAGATATCAAATTATTAGCAATAAATAGAGCAGACACATTTAAAAGTTATTATCCATTTTGACTCAAATTTTAAATAAAGCCTGTCTATTATTTATATTAGATAGCTTTAGCACCAGAATAACAGGTTTATGATAAAATGTTCAATATCACTCATCACCAGACAAATGCACAACTGATGGCTACTACCAAAAAGAAAATAGGCAAGTGTTGGCCAGGATGTGCAAAAAAGGAAACTCTGATACGTCTTTGGTGAAAATGAAAATTGTTACAACCATTATGGAAAACAGTATGGAGCTTCCCCCCAAAATTAAAAACGAAACTGCCACAATATCCAGCAGCCTTACTTCTGAGTACGTATCCAAAGGAAATGAAATCAGTATCTCAAAAAGATACCTACATTTCATGCTCATTGCAGCATTATTCACAATAGTCATGATATGGAACTGACCTAAGTATTCATTAATGGTTGCAGAAACAAAGTGTGATTATCTACCTATCTGCAATAGAATATTACTCAGCCTTCAGAAATAAGGAAGTTCTGTCATGTGCAACATGGATGAAGCTGGAGGACATTATGCTAAGTAAATAAATCAGACACAGAAAGACAAATATCCCATAATCTCACATATATGTGAAATCTTAAAAAGTTGTTATTAGGGCGTGGGTGAGGAGGAGATGGAGAGATGTTGGCCAAAGAGTACAAAGTTCGTTAGATAGGATAAATAAGTTCTGGAGATCTAATGTGCAGAATGGTGATTGTTAAAAAAGTACTGTATTTTATACTTGAAATTTTCTAAGAGAGTAGATCTCTTAGAAATTCCTCATTTGAAAAATAACTGGGGGAGATGATGAATATGGTTCTTTGATTGATTGCACTAATCATTTTATAATACATGTATATCAATTATGCTGCATACCATGAATATATACCATTTTTATTTTACATTAAGCTGAGGGAACAAAAACTTTATTGACAAAAGAAGAGAGAGAGAGAGAGACTCGGTGCCAGACAACTTGACAGAGCCCTCTAACTGCCACTGTAAAAGAGTTATATCAGTTTTCCCACCTTTAAATCAGTATTCTCTCTAATTTATGTGACTGTAAGAAGTAAATGAAATAATGTTTTAAAATATTAGCATAGTTTTTGTATGATCGTGTAGGATGAATGCCTAGCAGACTACATTTTACTGAAAGCCACGAGCTGTAGACCACATCTTGTGTCTAAAGGGAATTTTGTGTAAAGACTATTTACTCAAGCGGCATTGGTTTTACCAACCACTCCTGTATAGAACTGCGTGGAGTATAGGAGTTAAGAAGAAATAAGAGTATAATATGTACAGACAAATAGGAGAAAGAGAAATGATAACAGGCTTCACTTTGAATTTCTGGTCATCTAAAAGAAGTGATGCACTCTTTACACTTACAAACTGTGACAAAAATGAACCAGAATTGTAAGGAAGGAATCTCATCTTCAGTTTATTTGTACAAACTCTCTTTCAGCTAAATACAGAGGTATTAAATACTTCTTGACTTTTCCAATTCTAGTTTAGAGAGGGAAAGGGGAGACATTAGAATGATTAGATCAGTGTATATAATTTTCATTAATAGGGTGTAACTGATTGATTCCTGGACAGAATATGATTGTGGGGACTTAGAGAGAAAAAGCCTATGCAATCTTATTGTTTAATAACAAGAAACTAGAAGGAAGAAATGACCCAAAATAATTTGCCATCTTTGGGAAGACTAGTTGTAAAATATTCAGAAAAAAAAAAAAAAAAACACACAATTTCATAGCATGAAATTCTGAAAGATAAGATGGTCCAAAGAATATATTTAAAATAATATAATCCTAACTGGAATTACAGGCACTGTCAGTCCCAAATTAAGGGAAAATAGTTTTTTTAAATGGTGTCTCTAACAATGAAGTTATGGAAACAAGGTAAAAGGGTGGTTAAGAGTTTTGGCGTTGGAACCCAGCTGCCTGAGTTTGAATCCCACCTCCTTCTAAATTTAGCCACTGGGTGATACTGCCAAGTTACTCAACCTCTTGGTGCCTCAAATTTTTCATCTAAAATGTAGGGAGCATAATCTTATCCACAGTTTCTTCTCCACATTTTAGGGTTTTATGAGAGTTAAATTAATACATTTAAAGAACTTCCCAAACTTACTGAAGTTTGGAATACAAGAAAATAAATTCTAGGAATTAGTTAAAGGGAAATGTGTAGAATATGAGTAGCAAAGGCTAATACAAACTACTCTATATACACTAAGATCATCAAAAAGGGGTAAATATTTCCCATTGAGCAGAGTCACACAAAGAATATTTTTTATCATTGTGTATAGTTATGCAATACTGATGGATAGAAAGTAATTTTTCTTGTGAATCATCTGATAAGAATGATCTGCAGATAGAAAGGAATAGAAATGAACATCATTTAAACTCAAGATTCATGAGCAATGGATAAGCAAATACCTAGGTTGCCTAAGCAAGTGTTAAGTTGCATGCTTAGAATAAATAGTTCATGATTTGATTCAGGTATTTGTGAAAATGTGGATATTGAAAAGGTTCTGGAAAATTAGAGGAAAGCAAATATATTCCAGCATTCCAAAAGGGAAAAAGAAGTGAATTCCACAAATATAGACCAATGATAGCAGTAGTAACAGTAGTAATAGTAAATACCATGTACTTATTACAGGCTAGCCAAAATACATATTAAAATGGTCAGAGTTACCAGAAACCATCAGAAAGGAAAGTCCAAAAGGTTCTCTTGCTTTTTAACGATTCTGCTCACAAGGGGAATATCAAAGCAAAGCCGAAGAGAGAAGAGAGTGATGAACCCTGTAAGCAGAAACAGGCTACAAAGAATCCAGCGGTTTTCTGATCAATTTTAAATCTTAGTCAAAGTTAGCAAGAGAAAAGGCAAAGAGGAAAGACAAACTTTTCAAGAAAGAACTCCGAACTTCCAAGAAGCAGATTTGAATACCTAACTTATTCAAGAGGATCATTAAGGAAAAAAAAAAAGAAGAAGTGGAATGTTTACTTTCACCCTTTTCAGCTTATTTCCCTAACATGCATATTAATATGCTCATAAAAAGACCAAAAATATTTTTCTAAAAATGTAATTTACAAAATCACATTGAAGATAATTTTTAAAACCACATGATGTTTGTAATAAAACAAGAATTACAGCTGTTTCCTAAGATTAATTATGTAATTGCACAATTCAATATTATGCAATTTTCTATCCTCCATTCTACCAGTTCCCATAAATCTTCAGGTATTACAAAGCACGTGCTTTTTCATTTTTTCTCTGACTCTATTTTTTTTTTTTTTGAGACGGAGTCTTGCTCTGTTGCTCTGTTGCCCCGGCTGGAGTACAGTGGTGTCATCTTCGTTCACTGCAGCCTCCACCTTCCAGGTTCAAGCAGTTCTCCTGTCTCAGCTTCCTGAGTAGCTGGGACTACAGATGCATGCCATCATGCTTGGCTAATTTTTGTATTTTTAGTAGAGACAAGATTTCACCACATTGGTCAGGCTAGTCTCAAACTCCCGACCTTAGGTGATCCATTTGCTTGGGCCTCCCAAAGTGCTGGGATTACAGGTACGAGCCACTGCACACAGCCCTTTGACTCTATCTTAAAATGACAGTTGATCTTCCCAGTTAGGTTAGCAGTAGAAGAAAAAAACAGGTCATAAGTCTACAAATCTAAAACAAAACATCACTATTCTTAAATCTAACATGGAGCATATTATCTGCTCCAGTACATATAGGGCAAAGATTTCCTTGGGTGATTTTACTGAAAGAGTGTACCTGAAAACTTCAAAATACAAATTTGCAGGCACCAAACCAGACCTACCAATTCAGAGTTTCTTATAGTAGTGCCCAACAAGTCCTGTAGATAATTCTTATACATGCTAAAGATTGAAGATCACCATCATATACTATCCCATAGAGCTACACGAACTCGAAAAGATGAAATAAAAACAAAAACAAAGGAGATGTCAATAGAAACTATTATCTGTTATTCTGACTTTCACTAACCATGTCTAACCAGGTCTTCAAGCTCCCTCTTATTACAGATGATTCACCTGACTGCCTGTGTTTTAGTAGCTCTGGGGGAAACTCTTGGGTATAAAGAAATTTCTAATTAGCTAAAAATTATTTTTCAGTCAACTGATATTTGCTTGGTAGATTGCAGTGATGATCAGGATAACAACAATTTGTTGGGTTGTTTTTTGTCATTGTTATATGAACTACTGAAAAACCTCATTTAAAACATATCCATGGTCTTCCTGGAGCCTTATCCATTAGGCTAAAGCAGTTCACCCAGGTGTCCTGTTTGTTTGCCTATTGTTTATGGCTCCTTTTGAGTGACAAAGTTGAGTGATTGTGGCAGAGACCATAAGGTCCACAAAGCCAAATATGTTTATCTGGCTCTGCGGAGAATAAGTTCGCTGATTGCATTAAATCCGACATATCCAAGAACAAACTGTCTAATTATAATTTTATATTTTTCCTCTAAGGAGAAAACCAAAAGTGCATTCCTAGCCTGGAGTAAATTAGTACAAGATTTAAACTCCAGCAGAATGAGATTTAATTCCCAATATAAGATTCCAGCTATTTATAACAAACCAAGGTAGATTCTATTGACCATTTCTTGTGCTATTTTAAAGACATGAGTAATTTAGGCACTGCTGGTTGGTGGTCAGAGAGTGCTTGTTCCTAAGAGGACTGTTATTGTTTTGATAAAAAGTAGATGTTTCCCTCTAAGGAAATTATCACACATATTTAAAACCCAGTTTTCACCAATATCAAGCTGTGTTTACCCTACTATCAAAGAAAACACTGAACTTACAAACAAGCATGATAGATTTGATAGATATCAAGTTTCACATTCTCCTAAGATTTGACAAATATGAAAACAAAACATTTTTCCCAAAAAAGTCAAAACCCACAAAAATGGAAAGAACAGAAGAGGATAAGACAATGACAAAATTTGAGAAATTTGAAGACTCTTGGACAAACGCTATTGGAATTAGCAGACAATAGAAAGAAGACACCTGATCTGGGGTGTCCCCCAGCAAGCCTGGCTCCAATAAACCTGAGAAACTAAAGCCACAGGCAAATAGAGGAGCTGGTGAGGTAGCAATCAGCTGGAATTTTGTTTGCATTTGTTTACCATTTGGGGAGCACGTTATTTATTATTTATCTGATATATGTAATTCATAGAAGTCTGAGTCACATCTGTTACATCAACAAATATTTTTACAATTGTGGAAGACTTATTAACCCACATTAACGATACTTATTTCTAGAGCTAATCCTTTATAACTTTTACAGATGATAAAATATTTGTAACATCAAACTAGAAACATCACATCCACTTGAATTTATTCTATATGGTGTGATCATTCAAATATGTTACATATTTCTTAAAGTCCACAACTTCACATTGCCTTTTAAAATTTCATACGTAGCAAACTGATTTTGCAAAGGGAAAGTTAATTTTACCGGCCAGAGAGTACCAGGCAACTACTTCTAGTTTAGGGGACATGCTGAGAAAAACAGACCCTTTAATTGTGGATCTTTGCTCCCCATGTGCACCGAATGAGCCTTAAGACATCTTTACTTTATCTGATCTGTTTTGTTTGATGACATCAAATATACTTAGTTGCTTTGAGAGCATCTCAGTTTTCTTCGCTTCCTCATTCTTTTTTCTTCTGGGTCTAATCTGTACCTCTTTTAAGATTCAATAATTTCTAGTCATTTTAATAAATATTTGAATAAAAATCTTGACTTAATAATTAAAACATTTTTATTTAAATAATTTTTTGATTAAAATATTTGATTAAAGGACCTCAGATTTTATTTCTCATTAGTAGAGAAAAAGAGAGATCAGAAATAATATATGTTTCAGTAAGAGTCTTCTCCTTCCCCAAATTAATGACCACACAACTGTGTAAATTAAACAGTTAAAAGAAAATAATCTTGCTGTTCATATAACTTCATACGGTCTATTCAGATCATATGGTGATATCATAAAGCAGCCAATTTCTCACTGGTTGAGTGATAAAATAAACAGATATAACAAATATAAACCAATAACTTGATAAAGCTTCAAAAATTTGCACAGTGTATGAACAGCTCCTTTAATAGAGGCATTTTTTGCATTAACTTCATAATATTTTTAAAGGTATAACTTTATAATTTGTGTGTAGATTTGGAAAACTAACTAAATGAGTAAAAGCCAACTAAAATGTAATAGGGACTTATTGTACTAAAAGTGGATCCAATACATTAGTGAAAAAGAATGTACGTTTGATCTGTCAAAATTAACAAAAGAAAGAAAAGTGTTTAATGGACAAGAATGCTAGGCTTCTTGAGGGACGCTGCATTTAAATATGCTTTAGCAATCTTAAAACATATCAATGAAATGAGCAGTGTTTTAATTAGGATAATACTAGCTGCAGTAATAAATCAAACTCAAGAAACTATTGGCTTAACGTAGTAGAAATGGATTACTTTGTCACATAATAGACCAATGTGTGTGTCCCTGGAGTTGTAGACATCTGCTTTAGCCTCTCCTTAGGGAACCAACTGAATTCTATTTTGCATTTTTAATTGTTTACTTTCTAGGTTGTCTATGCATTAAAATCAGGTGATGAGACAGGAAAGAAAATATGAAAATGGCACACTTTCATGTTAAAAGTGACTTACTCTGCTCACGTTTCATTGGTAAGAACTAGTCACATTGTCCCACAAAAATGCAAAGGAGCCTGGGCAAAAAACAAAAACAAAAGCAAATACAAACCAAAAAGAAACCCTAGCTAGGAAGCTGCTTCCTACCAACAACTCAGCACCAAGAATCAAAAACTATAGGCTTGGGTCAGATCCAGCATTTTTATATGACCTGCCAGCCAAGAATGTGTTTTACAGTTTTAAATGGTTGTTATTAAAGTACCTACATAATGTCCCCTATTTTACCTCTTGGTCTGCAAAGTGTCAAATATTTACTTTTTGGAACTTGACCGAAAAATTTGCTGACCCTTTCCTACGCAAAGGGAAAAAAAAACTGACTTGAGAGGCAGATTACTGCAATATTCCGCCCTTGTAGCCTCTCAGTGCCTATGTGTAGACTCCCTCCCCCACACAGAACCCTTACACTTCTCTCTAGGGAACTACGTTAAGTGTTATCCCATTACAGCATCCAGCTCAAAGTCTAGGATCTCTGTGTTCCAATCCAGATAGCGTTCTTGATAAACTAGAAAATAATAAATTATGTTATCACCCACTTCTATGCATTTGCTCATAGTCAATATAAAACAATAGAGCAAGGATAGGTGCCACAAACATCATCATCCATGACAAGGAAAATAGGAGATTCAGTAGCAACATACACAGAAATCGTGGAAAACCACAAGAAGGTGCAAATGTCCTAGCACTGGGAATACTTGAGTAGGTCCTAATTCTACTTCTAGGAGAAATATCCTTGTTCATCGTTCTCCGTAGCCCTTAACTCTGCCTTCTGGAAATTTCTTCCTTAAGTGTTATTCTCCATGCCACATCTGAAGTAGACATTAGGAAGTAATGCCCTCTTAGCAGGCTTCTCAGATTTCCATGCTCACTTGTTTCTTCTGAAATTTTGGGAGTAGACCCAAGTGTTATTTAAAGATTTTAATGCTCAGAGTATTGAGCTTATGGCTTCCTTGTAATACAGCTCCCTTCAAAATCCTCATGGACCATGAATTGTGGATGCCAGATAAAACAGAGTGCCCACAGTTAAATTTCAATTTCAGATAAGCCACAAATAATGTTTTAGCATGAGTTTACCCCACATATTGTATACTGTATTTGCTATAGAATAGATTAAAAGGGACATACCTATACTAAAACATTATCTGTTGTTTATCTGAAATCTACATTTAACCAAGTGTCCTATATTTGTATTTGCTAAATCTAGTTGCCCTACCATGAATTCTTTGCATCCATGTATCAAGAATAATACCCTAAGTTCTTTCTAGGTACTGTCCTTAAACCCGGTCTTCTCCTTGGTTTCACTGCAGTAGCTCTCCGTTTCAAGATCATGGTGACTACACTGCTACTATAACCACCAGATGGATGAGAAAATCCACATTTTATACCACCTTTGACACAGTGCTGAGTCTTAATGGGCCTTTGAGACTGAAAGCTTTTTAGGCCTTAGGTCTTCTCATGTTGGCAATGGAAGCTTTTCCAATCCCAAGAGGCCCCGATTCCTGCACTGTTTTATTCTCATCTCCATAAGCTCTCAATCACACCAATGATTGCCTGAGCTCATCTTTCCTTGTAATAACTTGCTCAACTCAGCAAATGACAACCAACATAAGCTATTAATACCTGACTTTTTCCAAACTTTTCCCCCTACAGGCTTAGTAAACAAGTAGTCAGTCTTTCAATGTATTACAGGCCAAATTTTACCAAACATTTTGCCATAAAAAATGTGGTTGTGGCCGGATGCGGTGGCTTATGCCTGTAATCCCAGCACTTTGGAAGGCCAAGGAGGGTGGATCACCTAAGGTCAGGAGTTTAAGACCAGCCTGGCTAACCTGGTTGAGCCCCAACTCTACTAAAAATACAAAAATCAGCCAGGTGTTGCGGCGGGCGCCCGTAGTCCCAGCTGCTTGGGGGTTGAGGCAGGAGAATCGCTTGAACCCTGAAGCGGAGGTTGCAATGAGTCAGGATCTCCCCACTGCACTCCAGCCTGGGCGACAAAGGGAGACTCCATCTCAAAAAAAGGAAAAAAAAAAAGTGGTTTTTTTGTGCAGCATGCTTCTTCTTTGGTTGCTGCCTGACTGCTAAGCCACTGCCATATATTTTAGGTTTTTATTTTAGCAGCACATGCTGCATATAAGCATGTCTATACAGCTTAGGGTAATGTTATCTGCTCTACGAATGAGACATAGCATCTCAGTGGTTAAACACAGGAGAGGTTATTTCGCATTTACGTAAGTGCCTTAGAGATGCCTCATCAAGGAGGTTATGTGGGGTGAGGAATGCTTCTGTTCTGTTCATTCTCTTAGGGATTCAGGTGGCTTCAGAATCTTCAGTACTGGATTGCCTTGGACATTCATATCCAGGAGGCAGAAAGGAAAAGAGAATGAAGAAGGCACATGTGCGCCTTCCATGCTTGGCAAAAAAAAAAAAAAAAAAAAAAAAAAAAAAAAAAAAAAAAAAAAAAAAGCCACTTGCCAATCATTCCCTGTCATTCTCTGATAAGGAGAGATGATCAAGTGGTCCACTTACATGCAACGGGGCTGGGAGGGACATGTAGTTCTGAATTACATTGCTCTAGAAGTTGAAATATGAACTTTTGATGGACTTTGGGGGATCTATGCTACAAAGGATAAATAAATCTTCTTCTCTCAATACAGATAGTTCTATGCAAAAACAGAAATATTTTTTGAACATCTGTTATTTTCAAGGTACAGCTATCAATGCTAAAAAGTCAAAGGTAAACGAAACCCATGTCCATGCCAAAAAAATTGTTGTGTGATGTATTAGTTTCCTAGGGCGGCAATAAAAAAAATACCAGGGTGGGGAACTTGAGCCACAAATACTTATTTTCTCACATTTCTGGTGGCTAGAAGTTCAAGATCGAGGTGACAACAGGGTTGGTTTCTTTTAAAAGCCAAGAGAGAAGGATCTGTTCCAAGACTCTCTTCTTGTTTTGCAGATGACCTTCTCCTGTGTCTTCTCACATGCCATTCCCTCTGCGTGCGTCTGTGCCCTAATCTCCTCTTCTTATAAATGCACTCTAGGCTTAAGGCCCAACTCAATAGTTTTACTCAATCCCTTCTGTAAAGACCTTATATCCAAATATAGTCACATTCTGACCTACTGGAGTTTAGGACTTCAACATATGAACCTGGGGGGAACACAATTCAATATATAACACATCTTAGAAAATAGTTTTCTTATTCCTATTCTTCTATGGAAAAATTTATACAAATTATTCCTCCAGTTTTATTTTAAAATTATTTTTTGATACATTGTGAAAACAGTTCTTTTTTCTTTTTCTTTCTTTCTTTTTTTTTTTTTTTTTTTTTTGAGATGGAATCTCATGCCGTCACCTGGGCTGAAGTGCAGTGGAACACTCTCGGCTCACTGCAACCTCCGCCTCCCAGGTTCAAGCAATTCTCCTGCCTCAGCCTCCTGAGTAGCTGGGACTACAGGAGCATGTCACCATGCCCAGCTAATTTTTGTATTTTTAGTAGAGACAGAGTTTCAATGTTGGCCAGGATGGTCTCGATCTCTTGATCTCGTGATCCGCCCACCTCAGCCTCCCAAAGTGCTGGGATTACAGGCGTGAGCCACCGTGCCCAGCTGAAAACAATTCTTAAGAATAGTCTCCCTAGATCAGAATGATTGAGTTATAATTAACTCAGAAAGGCATAATCAACTATAAAGTTGTTGTTTACATACCTTTAGGGTAAAAAATACTACTAAAAGATTGCAAACATGTAAAAATTCTCCAGAAACAATCTTTCACTTGTCCACATAGAAAAAAATAAACCTCAGTAATAATAGGTTTGTGCAAAAATAACTGCGATTTTTGTCATTTTAAAAGTAATGGCAAAAATCACAACCACTTTTGCACCAACCTATTTATTAAAATTACTCTTTAATGGGACTGATTTAGTCTTTTTTTTAGTTGGTGCTATATGTAAAGAGTAGACATTCTAAGATTTTATCAGGGGTAAGGGATCCTGATGTGTACAATCCCTCTCATGTTAAACATTTCAGATGTTGAAGAGCCTGAGAAACTCCAGGTTGTGTAACTTTCTCTGCGGTCTTGAGTTCTAGGATGTGTTTAAAATGCAGTCATTGTAATAATATCATGAAAATCACTTTTTAAAATTAGAATGGATTACAAAGTTCAGACGACCAATATGTAAGCAATTTGAAAGCAGAGAAATGAGACTGAGAATCCATGACTACACTTAAATTTGCTTTGGAAATAATGTAATTTAATAGCAGTTAATCCTCAAGTCTTTCCAGAAGAGCGATAAGGGGTATTCATGCCACGTGGGAAGAAACATCGGGCGAGAAATGTAAAAGAAAACTCCATGGTCTAAAATTTAGATTTAAAACAACGCTGCTGGCTTTCTTGCACAAATGGGCTGTGATTGTCCCACAGTAATTAGGTTATGCATTTTGAGTTATTTTTCCAGTTATATTAATGAGTCTGTCCATTTCCCCCCACCTGTTTTCCTTTTACGTCCTTGGTCATACTTGTCCACATTTCTGACATGACCCTTAGGTGCAGGTGATAGATCTGGGGCCATAAAATAGTTTTCCTGTGACTGAAGCAACTCTGTCTATTACATAGGGAGGAAACCCACAATGTTGGTCCATGTAAAATAATCTTTAGGGCAAAAGGCTGTTTAACTCAATATTTATAACCCACAAAAACAAATGAACACAACAGAGTAAATAGCTGATAAGGTCCCGTTTTATACGGTAAAGCATTTATTCCAAAAATCTTTAAGAAAACCCTGCCTTAAAAAGTTCATTGTTCTAACCTATGCATGTAAAGGAATGAGATGGTTTTTTTTTTTTTTTTTTTTTTTTTCTGAGCTAATAGGAAACTGACCCAGAAGTGAACTATAGCAAGGAGTGTGATTTGACACTTAGAAGCTTTTCTGATCATTCAGCCAGAATCTATCTTTTCATTGCCAGATTTTAAAAATAAGGCTTATAAGAGTTACACAGGTGCTGCTGGTGAGCTATTTATAGCTGCCAAGTCAAATGAGTCTCCTCTGGCATCCATTAGGTTCAAGTTTATGATACCTCGACTCAGTTATAAAAATGCATCCTCCCATTAGCAGGAATGCCATGCAAAATGTGCAACACAGAACTAGATGGAGCTTAATCCTCCAGAGTTTGCCAGTTAACCTTGCACCTTCCCAGATTTGGTAACAATAATATTGTCCAAGGATCCACAGATGGATTTATTTTTATTAAAATATTCTAAATAAGGGTTTCTACACCTTAGCACTATTGATATTTAAAATCAAGTAATTCTTTATTACAAGGCTGCCACTTGTGCATTATAGGATGTTTACAGCATCTTTTTTTTTTTTTTTTTGAGATAAAGTCTCGCTCTGTTGCTCAGGCTGGAGTGCAGTGGCGTGATCTCGGCTCACTACAACCTCCACCTCCTGGGTTCAAGCTATTCTCCTGCCTGAGGTTCCAGAGTAGCTAGGATTACAGGCATGCGCCTCCATGCTTGGCTAACTTTGTATTTTAGTAGAGACAGGTTTTCACCTTGTTGGCCAGGCTGGTCTTGAACTCCTGACTTCAAGTGATCTACCCGCCTTGGCCTCCCAAAATGCTGGGTTTACAGGCATGACCCACTGCATTCAGCCCAATTATAGCATCTTTGGGCTCTATGAAATAGATGGCAGGAGCATACACCAGCTATGACAATCAAAAACAACTCAGACATTGTCAAATGTTCCACGGGCAGGGAGGTGGGGTGACTGATTCAAAACCACATGTCTATGATAGGCATGCCACACAGGACTGCCTACAAAATGCCCAGGGCTCAATGCAAAATAAACATGTAGGCTCCTTGTTCAAAAAATATTAAAAATTTCAAAGAAGGCTCAAACCAAGCACCAGCTCCTTCTAAACACAAGGTCTTATACTTTTACACAGGTCATAATCTCAGGAAGTTGGCCCTGAGGCTACATTTTTCCAACCCATTGCTCAAAAATCATAATGCTAATAATACACAAGTGTATAGTTTATAACCTCTATTGGCCCAAGCTCACTGCTGTAGACACCTCACATGCTTCTTTCATGTTGTGTATTAGGTAGTTGCTTTCATCACCCTGTTAGTTCCAAACCATTTATCCACATTCCATATCCTGTTTGCCATTCTCCCAAGTACTAACATCTTTACTAACCCTGTCATTTCTGTACTTATGTGGTCCTTGGAAAAGACAAGGTCTTCTTACTTAATAGCTGGCTTTTCTTCAACCAGGACTCTGCTGTCAACTCTGTACCCACTACCAAACAATCATAGGCTGTCTTGGACAAATTCTACCCCACTCAGCATACCAAACCCTAGCATCTCCCACAATAGGCCATGTGCATCCCTACATCCCTACCACAGTCCTGCTCTAGGGACTCCAAAATGCCTCCTCCCAATCAGCTTGATAAACACAATTCCATTAATGTGACATGTTTGTTTTGACCAAAATTGCCACTTACAGAGGATTTTTCTAAGGTGGTAGACCTTAGTGTTTGAAATACTACATCAGCATTTTGCAGACGAAGAAACCAAGGTTTTGAAATTTTTTAAAAAATAAAAAACAAAGCCTGTCCAGGATCACACAGTAAAACTTAGGACCTGAAGTCCTGTCTATTTAATACTGAAGCCCTTGACCTTATCCACGACTTTACCCCCTCCTAATGCTTCTCCAGATCACGGAGTATTATTATGATTCTTTCTCATCACAACCATTAGCTGTGAAAAGCATCTCAAAACCAAAGGGACACCATGATTTTAGTAGCTGACCATTCGAAACAAGAAGAAAATAATGTGTCAGGCAAGTCTGACATTAATGCTCTAATATTTTACTATTTCTCAAAACAGAAGCCGAAAGAAAATCAAAGAATGTCAGGACTCGCTGTTTTGAAGATATCAGCTTTCTTTAACACAAAAAGTATTTGCATTTATTTTATAACCAAGCAGCATTATTATTTACTTTCCAAGTGTATGTTATCATGATCTAACCTAGGATTATTCAAATACTATTAATAGTGAAAGATATTTGAGTACTAGAATTATCAGACTGCCTAAGATTATAATTTACCATCTATCTGATTACAAAATTATTTTGGCTGCTCATGGTATCATGTGCTGGTGGCTGAAGCAGGAGGATCATGTGATCCCAGGAGGGGGTTACCGTGAACTATGATTGTACCATTATACTCGAGCTTAGGCAACAGAGCAAGATGCTATCTCTACAAAATAAATAATACACTTTTTAAAAATTTAATAAAAGTGCTATTTTATTTCATATCTCCATTCTCAAATCTAGAACTTCTCTAAGTAATTTTCACTCCAAGCCTTTCTATTGCCAAAGGAGACTGTTTCCATTTGGAAGTATATATAGATCAATGCTGTGCTAAAATTTATGATTCCTCTGCCTATAAGTGAACAGCATTTTAGAAATCATTTCTGCTGAAATAAAGTTCTGTATAGTGAGATCCTGTACCACCAATCATTTGTGCTAAATGCCAACCACTAAATTTAGCCATTGTCAAACAATCCCATGAGAAGAAAAAGGGAAATGTAGAATAATGTAATAATGAGCATCTTTGTGTTTTGTTTAGTTTTTTACATTTTATTGAATCTGCCATAGCCATCTGTAGGTCACAGGCCCTGCACAGGAAAAACACTACATAGTCCAAGAATGTGTGAGAAAGTAGAACCATTCAATGTCCAGTGTCAGAAGAGTCATTTGTTTTATGCATGTAGCCATTCCAGTATCCTGAGCAGTTGGGAAAATGCTATGGAAAAAAAAGCAATTCTTTTGTCAATTGAAACTGCTAAGTGTGAGAAGAATCTATAACCTTTTGATGAAAAGATATTGACTCAAAACCTCTCCACTGTAACAAAAAAAGCACGGATGTACGTGTAGAAATTAAAAAATTAAATTTGGGAGACAACTGGCCATGCACTATGTTTTATGAATAAATCATTATAAATAACAAAAAATGCAGTCATATACATCATCATTCACATGATTAAGAATCATGAGAAACAAAAAAGCAAAAAACTAAAGTGGCCAAAGCTATTTCTAACTCTTTTAAATATATAAATAGAGTTTGAATACAGAAGAAAAATTTCAGTATCACTCTCATGGTAGGGATGTTATTCCATTCACTTTTCCTCTGAATTTTATCTACTTCCATTTTTCAGAAATCATTGACATTTTTCTCTGAACCTACTTTCTGTTTTGTTATCCCTCTATATCCATGCGGGACTGGTTCGAGGACCCACTGTGTATACTGAAATCCACAGATGATCAAGTACCTTATATAAAATGGTATAGGATTTGCATGTAACCTCTACACATCCTCCTGTACACTTTAAATCATCTCTAGATTACTTATAGTACCTAATACAATGCCTACATATTACTTTATTCATATGGAATCAAAGTAGTATTTGAGGCCATGCATGGTGGCTCACACCAGTAATTTCAGCACTTAGAGAAGCCAAGGTGGGCCAATTGGGTCTCCTGAGATCAGGAGTTCAAGACCAGCCTGCCCAACATGGCGAAACCCTGTCTCTACTAAAAATACAAAAATTAGCCAGGCATGATGGCATATGCCTGTAATCCCAGCTACTCGGGAGGCTGAGGTGGGAGAATCGCTTGATTCCATAAATATATCTATTTATGACATACATAAATATATATATTTATGATATACCATAAATATATATTTATATATAAACATATATATGGAATATAATATATATTATATATTATATTTAAAAAATATATATTTATGTATCTCAAATACTCTCTATATATAGTATTTGATACAAAGCAAATCCAAGTTTTGGTTTTTGAACTTTTCTCTTTTCCAAATATTTTCAATCCAGTGTTAGCTGAATCCACAGATGTGGAACCCATGGGATATGAAAGGCTAACTGTAATTGCATTTTAGTTTGCATAGCCATTCAAAAAGTTTTAAAAAAATAAGTTAAAAGGCCTCCCTCTCTTCTTGTTTGTCTCCTTTGTGGCCTCCTCTGCCTTTGTGGAACAAAATCTTCAAATTCACCATGGTTCTGATCTTGAGCATCTTCTTTCCTCTCTGTCCACACTCTTCCTGGCCGTATACCTTCTAAATGCCTCAACCACCTCCTGAATGCTGATAATCCCTACATTGATATCTCAGCCTTAGCCTTCCTTCTGAGGTCTAGATCTCTATATTCAAACAGACTGATGGAATCTCCTCCTCAGTGTCCATGGGCTGCTTAAACTTAACATGGGACAGAAGCCATCCTCCCGGCCCCCTGCCCACTAGCAGATTATGCACTGTCCCTTGTCACTATTACAGAGAATGGCATCATCGCCACCCTAGTCACCCAAAAGGAAATATGTTGGTGGTGGAGGGTGATTGTCATCCAAGATTTCTCACTCTCCTGCAAGTCTCCAAACCAATACATTATCCAAGCCACCTTGTGACATATCTCATCTCTCCACGCAGCCTGCCACTCTACCTCCACCTCTCATCAATCTGGCCCGGATAACTGTGCATTCTATCACCTGTTTACCTGTCTCTGACCTAATTCTCCTCCAGTCTTCCTTCTCTCTAGCTACCAGAGTTATTTTTCTAAAATCCAAATCAGATTACATAATTTGCCTTTTAAAAAAGTTTAAATGTCAGCCAGGCACAGTGGCTCATGCCTGTAATCCCAGCACTTTGGGAGGCCGAGACGGGTGGATCACAAGGTCAGGAGATGGAGACCATCCTGGCTAACACAGTGAAACCCTGTCTCTACTAAAAATACAAAAAATTAGCCAGGCGTGGTGGTGGGCATGTGTAGTCCCAGCTACTCGGGAGGCTGAGGCAGGAGAATTACTTGAACCTGGGAGGCAGGGGTTGCAGTGAGCCGAGATCGCGCCACTGCACTCCAGTCCGGGAGACAGAGTGAAACTCCTTCTCAGAAAAAATAAAAAATGAAGAAAAGTTCAAATTTCCTTTCCTTCCAAATGATGGTGTAAAAAACAAAGCCATTTCTGGCCTGGGTCCTGTGAATCTGTCCTTCTTTATTTTCTCCCACCCTCCAAGCTCAAAGATGATCTCATCTGTGAAACTTGATTCATGCTCATAGACTTCAAACTGCTCATATGTTCTGTATCCCGCAGCTGAGATCAAAGTGTCTAAGAGGCTTCAGAACCTCGGCTGTAAATACTAACCAGCTACTTGACCTTAAACAAGTTCCTTAATCTGTGTCCTATTTGCTCCTTTGTAAAATTGATATAATAATAGCACCTGTCTCGTAAAGTCATTCAGAGGTGTAAATAACATAATTCATGTAAAAGGATTAGCAAAGAGCACAGCACTTAGTAAGAACTCATCAAATGTTAATTGCAAGGATTATCATAATGATTTATGTATGCATCTTTCCACTAGAGAATTCTTCATGCATCCTCTGCAAGTTACACACTATCTGATATATAATTGTGATTCATTTAGTGTTTGTTGAGCTAATCAATGAGTGAATGGACAAATGAATCATTCATTTGGAATGATATTGATTCATATATATTGATATGTGTATAAATCAATATAATTTCTGGGTCAATAAGTAAGAAGTCAGGTATTTGGCAGGTGCCCAATAAATTATTCTTACACTTCATTATTGACTCCTAAGACTTATTTGAGTTCAGGTGTTCATCCAGTTTTGCCACCTTTCTGACATCAACTGAGGATGTAAAAATGAATAATGGAAAAAAAGGTAGTCACCATCCTTCTCAGATATTACAAATGTGACAAAATGAGGGTTTAATTAAGATCTGTCAAATATCAGTGATCTTGCTTCCAAAATCTGTATTAGTTAGGGGTCTCTGAAGAAACAGACCAATAGGATGTGAGTGTGTTTGTGCATGCGTGTGTGTGTGGGGGGGGGGGGGGGGGGAGAGGGAGAGAGAGAGAGAGAGAGAGAGAGAGAGAAGGAGCGAGAGAGAGAAATATTTATTTTAGGAATGGTCTTATGCAATGATGGAGGGGATTAGCAAGTCTAAAAATCTACATGTTAGGCCTGCAGACTTTAGACCCAGGGAAGAATTGATGTTTCAGTTTCAATTCGAAGGCTGTCTGCTGGCAGGTGCTCAGAAGGACCTTGTTAGGGTCTCTATCATCCTTTTATTACGGATGAGGACATTCAAATTAAGACCAATCACAAAGCCAGTTAGCTGTTGGGCTGGGATTCAGTGCCGCGTCTCCCTGATCACTAAATCCTTCCACTGTCCATTAAAGCACAAAGCAATTCTCCAGTGATTTCTAAACTCTCCTGAAGAGAAAAATATATGCAAATAACTTTCACAAATAGCTTTCCAAAAGCAAAGAGACCGTGTGCTTTATTTCCTTTATATATTCTTTGTTCCTAAGAGAATGGCTATAAAGTGCAGGTTGAAAGCAAAGAGAAGCAAAGGAAATATTCCTTCCTCTGAAAGCAAAGGGGAGATGTGTAATGTGTGTCCTTGTGTTTCTGGCATGTGGCATATTTTCTTTAAAAATTCTGACCAAGAATATTCTCAGTTGTGCTTACATGTCCCCTGACTCATCTTTTAGCTTAAGATCCTGAAGAATGTTGACCTTCAAACACTGTCCAGGAGAAATTCATTAAGCCTTGGCTGCCATCCAAATATTAGCATATCAATTACAGATCATGATCCCTTTGTGATAGAAGACAGGGACAAGGCGAGAGTAGAAGCAGTTGAGGAGAAGTACAAGATGGAAAAGTTCTCTGTGTGAGCATTTTGTTGAAGGTCTTATTTTTCCAATCTTTCTCAAATTATGAGGTTTATTTGTACCAACTTCCAATAATGGTTTAAGCCACATTGTTCAAAGCACGACATAATCATATCCCTTCAGTCAACTTGCTTTTCAGCCAAGTCAAATATTTCTGTCTCTACGAAGACTTGGAAATGAAAGCTGGGTAGAGTATTTCAACTTATATTTTACATAGAATAGTTCACCTGTGCATAAGATGTCTTTGCCTTTTTCCTTGTGCTTTTTTATCTCTGATATTTGAGGATAGAAGGCTTCGTTCTTCTAGCTAGGCAATGTTCTCTGGAAAGCCATTGTCATTCTCATTGACATGAATGAGGAACCATACAGAGTTTAATCATGAGGTGCAAACTTTAATTCTGAGGTATAAACTAGAATTCAGACTACTGAAGGTGATAGATATCAGAGATAATTACATTTATTAAATGATTAATCTTTCTAGCAAAATCTTTTCTCTTTCTATTCAAGGGTTCTATGGTTAAGGTTGCTTCCTTGCCACTCAGTTTCTGAATAAGAGCAGAGATTACAAAATATCTCTGAAATAAGCACGTATGTCTGGAAGGGAGTAACAAAAACACAAAGCAAGCATCCAGCTGACCTCCCAAACTTTCAGCCATAATTTGGAATTCTGCACTGAGGGCTGAAAATTAGAAGGATATTAACATAAACTCCTTTCTCCCTTCCAGAAACCTCAGAGAATTTTATTTACATCACTTATGACAAAAGGAAAACCAGGATAGAAAGAGAACACTAGGAAATGGGTAGATAGGTTCCAAATCTCTATTGAAATAGCATTGAGGATGAGCATTTCATCATGTGTGGATAATTGGCTTAGGATGATTGTCACAGTGAGCCAAGTGCACATGCTGCCTCGTGATCATAGTGTCACAGCAACAGGCCTAGGAACCTGTCACCATGCTGCATGATGAAATGGCAAAATCAAAAGAGGCAATTTCCAGGAAGTATTTCTGACTTCTTAGTCCCACATCTCTTCTTTCTTTAAATAGTGTGATTAAGCTTTGGCTAGATCTCATTTAACCAACAAAGTAAAATAATTTATTGTGTTCAAATAATGGGGCCTTTAGGATCTAATATTCATTCAGGTTTGTTCTTTAAAATCATTGTTTTATGGAGAAATTCAATAAAATTAATTAACAGGTTATGCTAGGGTACACTGGAGGGACAGAATGAATAGGATAGATAGATACACATATATAAAGGGGCGTTTATTAAGTATTAACTTACACAATCACAAGGCCCCACAATAGGCTGTCTGCAAGCTGAGGAGCAAGGAGAGACAGTGCAAGTTCCAAACTGAAGAACTTGGAGTGCGATGTTGGAAGGCAGGAAGCATCCAGCACCAGAGAAAGATGTAGGCTGGGAGGCTAGGCCAGTCTCTCCTTTTCGCCTTTTTCTGCCTGCTTTATATTCCTTGGCAGCTGATTAGCTTGTGCTCACCAGATTAAGGGTGAAACGGCTTTCCCTAGCCCACTGACTCAAATGTTTATGTATTCTGGTAACACCCTCCAGACACACCCAGGGTCAATACTTTGTATCCTTCAATCCACTCAAGTTGACACTCAGTATTAACCATCTAACTGGCTAAAACAAAACATATGCTCCAGAGGCACTCTATAGTTCAGTAAACCAAACCCTGAACAAGAGTGACTAAGAAATTTTAAAACTAAGACTCTTCTTTAGGAAGTGGCACTGTAGCAATCATTTCTCTTTAAGGAGAACTTTGGACACTGTAAGCAAGCAGAAGACCCAGCTTCTGGAAAATACCCTCTGGGAATGCAACTTCACTCCTTTTTAGGTATGTTTATGAAAAAGGAGGGACAACAACAATCCATTTCCAAATATTTTAGGGTATTTTTAGTGCAAAAATGTAGTATGTTTTTATGCCTCTCATAGTGGATCCCTTCACAGAAGTAAGCGTTTATGGACATGATACAACGTAAATGCAGAGTTCTAGGGAATGCAAGGCAAAGCAAGTATGACTGAGACTGGGAAGAAAAGATGTGTCCTCCAGAAATATACATACATTTCCCTAATGCAAGTTCTTGACGAGTATGATGGCACATGTGCTCCTAAATGCATGGAATTTTTAACAAGTACAGTGGGATGAATGGATAGATAAATTAGAGAGAGAAAGAGAGAGAGGGAAAGAAATGCATTCAAATATCATTCATAATATTGCTATGCAAAGCTGTACACACTTCCATGACATCATCTACATATCACGTATTTGGAGTTCTTCTTTGAGAAATGCCTTCCTAGCAAAGTTACTAATTACAAAACATACCTTTTATTCACAAATGCAGCTTTTGACTGAAAAAGAAAACATTTCCCAAGTTAATTACTAATTTAGTTTATCAGGCTTTGCTCCAGTCGAATTTTGTATATTAAAGAAAAATCAAATACATTCTCAAAGACCAAAATATTTGCCAGTTGAAAATATTCAAGAATGATAGGAAAGATGTTTCTGAATGTAAAATTTTATACTTTTTTTATGATTTAGCAATAGTAGCAGTATCAGTGAAGTAAATGTAACACCTCTTAAAATGATTACTACGAAAACAATCACTACTCATTTAGAAGAGTCTTTACAGCTCAGGGATCAAAAGCACATGCAGGACTTTGGGCAAATTATTTTATTTCTTGAGCTTTAACTTCCTATCAATGATACACACAGCTTATTCTATTTCATGGGATTCTCGAATGAGAAAATATATAAATCAGTGGTTTATGACAATGCCACACACCTCCAAAATCTTCAGTAATGTTTCCCACTATTATTTGATAATAGGTACCTTACAGCTGGCTTATATATAGGCCTACCTTGTTATTGTGAAGACGTATTTCACATATACTACCTATCAAAATTCGTACAAATCATAAACTCTGTAAAGTTTCATATAAGCCACATTTAGTTATTGATAATATGTAAACAAAACTGAAAAAGCTGTTTTAAATCCAATCAGCTGAAGTTTGAGAGTGGAACCATGGTTCTTCCTAAAATTTGAAAATGAGCTTTCAAGTACTATGTTGTGACTGTTGGATTTTTCAGGAACTGGCATGCATTATAAACTGGACTTTGTTTACAGATTTTTTTGTCCTTATTTAACTAACTATATGCTCTCACTGTGCAGTGCTTCTGGACTTGCATGCATACACATTTTGTTAATTAGTCATATTTACTCATACATGTTAAGTCATTTTTTAAAACTCAGAGAGTTCTGTGAGACAGGTTATGAGAAAGAGTAGATGCTTGAATTTTCACTCTTTTTGTCCTCTCCAGAAACAAACATATTAAACTCTTTTAATGGATTACTTTGTATTTGTATCTGTGATGGTTAAAAATATGCATCAACTTGAAGGGGTCATGGGGTGCCTAGATATTTAAACATTATTTCTGAGTGTGTCTGCAAGGATGTTTCCAGGTAAGATTAGGACGTGAATTAGCGGACTGAGTAAGGGAGATTACCCTTTGCAGTGTGGATGGGAATCATCCAATCCGTTGAGTGGCTGGAATACAACAAAAAGGCAGAGGAAGGAGAAGTTGCTGTCTCTGCGGACTATGTGAACTGGGACATCAGCCTTCTCCTGCTCTTGGACTGGGACTTACATCATCAGTGCTCCTGATGGTTGATCTAGGCCTTCGGACTTGGACTGGTTGATCTAGGCTTGCTGTGGTCTTGATACCTCTGTTGCATCTTTCTACGAATTTACTTTGCCTCCCACTTCTGCTATATCTCATGTTTTCCTGTTTCTTAGTTTTCTTCTTGACTTTAGCAGAACACAACTTCCTGAAAAGGTGAAAGGATCACAGACTATATATATATATATATATATATGTTCTTAAATTATCTTATCCATAAACCCACACTAGATATTTGGCTTAACAGTTTTGTTGTAGATTATTTGTGCTAAGAATGTGAAAATATTTCTCCTGTGTCTTCAGGTTTCCAGCGTTCTATTAAGAAATGTGATGACCTTCTGATATTTTATTCTTTGCATAAAACTCTCTCTAGAAACTTGTAGAGGCTTCTCTTTGCCTCCATTATTCTATAATTTTAATTATGTTTCTTTATCTGGGTCTATTTGCATTTATTGTGTAAGACATTTGGGACTCTATTAATTAGAAAAAAATTATTTTATTTGTTATTTTTAGAGACAGGATTTCTTTCTGTTACCCAGGCTAGAGTGCAGTGGCACAATCACAGCTCACTGAAACCTCAAACTGCTGCACTCGGGAGATCCTCCCTCCTCAGCCTCCTGAGTAGCTGAGACTACAGGTGTGTCCCACTCAGCCCAGTTAATTTTTTTTGTAATGTTTTGTAGATTAATTTTTTTTGTAATGTTTTGTTAATTTTTTTTGTAGTGTCACATTGTTGCACAAGCTGGTCTCAAGCTCCTGGCCTCAAGCAATTCCTCCACCTCAGCCTCCCAAAATGCTGGAATTACAGGTGTGTGCCACCACCCCTGGCTTAAAACTCACATTCTTTAGTAACGAATATATTTTAAAAATACATTTCTATGGTAATTTTCTTATCTCTGTTTTCTCAATTTTCTCATTCTGTTACTCCTGTTGTTAGGATCTCCTAAACAAATCATCTAATTTTCTTATCTTCTTTTCTGTTTTCTATCTCTGTTTGCTCTGATTTCTAGTTATCGTCAATGTTATATTCCACTTCTTCCACACAGTTTTTCATTTATATCAGCATATTTTTAGCGTCAAGAGCGTTTTTTGTTTTTTTTTTTTTCAGAGTCTTGCTCTGTTGCCCAGGCTGGAGTACAATGGCACGATCCCAGCTCACTGCAACCTTCACCTCCCAGGTTCAAGAAATTCCAAGAGCTTCTTCATATTTAATGAAGTGCTTCATAAGACACCTTTCTTGGTTCATGTTTTGTTTTCCCTCTTGGAATATTAATATTTTTGAGATATTTTTCTACTTACACATTGCTTATTAACTATTTATCTTTCTGATTTCTTTTTCCAAAATGTTATTACTATTATCTGCTACCCTCTTCTATTTCTCATTGTAGGTGTGTTGTTTTTCAAAAAATTTATTTGGCAGCTATTTTTTAAGAGCCTTTAAGGGGCTCCAGAATAATTTATGTATTCAGCCCTCCATGTTTAAGTAGCTCATATTCACCTGTTTCGAAAATCCTTCCCATATACACATGATTCAGAATCAAAATTCAGATTTATCTCCAGGACAAATAAGTTTAAAGCAACTTATGTGGCTGGGCGTGGTGGCTCACACCTGTAATGCCAGCACTTTGGGAGGCTGAGGCGGGTGGATCACCCAAGGTCAGGAATTCAAGACCAACCTGGCCAACATGGTGAAACCCCATCTCCACTAAAAATACAAAAATTAGCCGGGCATGATGGTGGGCACCTGTAGTCCCAGCTACTTGGGAGGCTGAGGTGGGAGAATCACTTCAACCTGGGAGGCTGAGGTTGCAGTGAGCCGAGATTGCACCATTGCACTCCAGCCTGGGCAACAAGAGCGAAACTGGGTCTCAAAAAAAAAAAAAAAAGAAAGAAAGAAAAAGAAAAAGAAAAAGAAAAAAGAAAAAAGAAAAAAAAAATCTTAGGTGGACTTCCAGCTGTTCCTTCCTGGACAACTCAACCTCAACTGCAAAACTGAGTATATGGTCTATTTTTCTTTTTCTTTTCTACTTTAGTTTGCATTCTTGATCTTGTTTAAATGTCTAGACTTTTTTCAGACTGTTCCTTCAAAGCCCTGTTTTCACTTGTGAATGCTTCTTGATCCTGTTCCATTCTGTAACAGTGCCATCTCATAGACATTTAATGAGAATCACAAATGTGAGCCATGTATGTCATTTAAATTTTCTAGGAGCCATAAAAAAGTAAGAAGAACAGATGAAATTAATTTTAGCAATAACATTAATCTAATGTACCCCAAATATTATTTTAACATGCAATCAAATATAAAAATAATAAATTTGTTTAAAATTCTGCATATTGGGTCTTCAAAATCTTGTGGGTAGTTTGCCCTTATATCACATTTCAACTTGGGCCAGCCACATTTCAAGTTCTCAACAGACATGTGACTAGTGACTACAATATTGGATACCATAGTTTGAGGTACTTGCAATAGGAAAATCTAGAACCATGATATTTGCCTCTAAATAGCTTATAGTCAAATAAGTAAGATGCACACATGTAAAAAACTAGAAAAGCACTGTCTGATGACTGCAGTGATAGGAATTTCCAAGGAGAAAAGCATCTAAATAAGATGTCTCTTACAGAAAGCACATTCTTGAGAAAGGGATGCTACTTAGAGTAATAAAAGTAATTTCATATTATTGCCATAAATGGTACATACAGGACATAATACTATAGAGTTCATCAATGAAAAATTCCATGAGCATTGCATATTAGCCTAATATTTTTAAATTTAACTAGAAACCATAGGAAACAAGCAAATACTTTTAAATTTGGAAATGTTGTAATCATGTGTTTGTGAAAATATTCTAATTGTACAATAGCGAATAGCGACTAGATGGGACAAGGGCCATGTTGGAAGCAAGGAGATGAGATCAATATCTTAGGGAGTCTGCTAGTTAACGGGTGGCATGAGAGTGAACTAAGACAGTGGTTGTGGAAATGAGAAGATGAAGTATATTGGAGACTTTTGAACAAGGTGGATTCACAATGGACTTGACTGTTTGGATGGGGTCAGGAGAAAGAAAAAGAGTAAGTGAGTGGGGGATATTATTATGACTCTATTTCTGATTTTGGGAGGGGGAAGATGATTTCATTCACCGAGATATAAATTACAGGAGCAAAAGCAGAAGACTTTTCTTTTTACTTTACATTCCAGGATACATGTGCAGAATGTGCAGGTTTGTTACATAGGTAAACATGTGCCATGGTCAAAAGCAGAAGATTTGTGCTTAACAATGATGTGCTGCCTTGTAAGCATGATTTACTGTTGGAAAACTGAGTAGAAATCCCCAGTGAGTAACTAAATATGGTTCTAGAGCTCAGCACAAATACAGAAGGGTAAACATGAGAGTCTGTTCAGTATACACATACAGAACTTTTTCCATGACCTAAAATAAGCTAGAATCTCAGACATGATGTAGATGTCTTGAAAGGATGAAAAGTGAAATGAAATTAAAGACTATGTAGGAGTCTTTTTAACTGCAAACACCAAACACAGACATGCAACAAGACAGAAATTAAACACTTTACCAATGATTTACAAGTATATTTTAGTTGGCAAGACATTAAGTTTTCCATGCTGACAATATAGTAGATAAGTTTCTTAAATAAACTCAGGAGACAGCCCAAGCACGATTATTAAATTTTCTCCAAAGATACTTTAAAAGTTATTTGGAGAGTTCACCAACATGTGATCAAAGAAAGATGATAGAGCTGAGTGAAGGGAAGATCTGTTTGCCCTTGTCACATTACACGAGCTTTGTATCTCGTTCATCAAGTTGTCTCTGGTGTACCCTTCAGCAATGTTTTGTTGCCTAATAAAGCTCAGCACATGATAATGTCCCTCTAGAGGAACCTATAATAGATTTGAAAGCATTTAGAATGGTTTACAATCCTAGGTTATGTGAGAAGTTTTAAGCATCACTTTCATTAGTTTAATTGTGTAATTAAAGCTAAGGCAATAATAACAACAGCAAACATCAACTGAATACATGCTAATGAGTGCCATATTAGTGCTTCGCACAATTCAGATAGTTTAATCCTCACAACAAGGCAATAGGTAGGGACTATTTTTGTATCCACTTTTATTCTTTCTCTCTTATTTCTCTCCTATCCCCTGTTTCCCTTTGTTTGACAGGAGGGCTACACTTCCCAGGCACTTACTTCAGCTGGTTTCTTGCTGGATTCAACCAATGGGAGGCACTGATGTGAGATGAGATGATGGAAGGAAAGATGAGGACAGGACAATTCTCCTTCTCTTTCTCTTAGACAGCAGCAATCTCCTTTCAAACTCCAGCTCTTGCTTGGTACGCAGTCTGCACCACACGGCAGCACCCTCCATGGTATGGCCTCCATGGGATGACCCAGAATCTGGGGTTTGGGAATGCCACTTCCTCCTGTTGCCCTTCTAGCCCTGGGGGCACTGGTGACTTCCTGCTCTTGTTAATCTCTAGAATGTCTCAGCATTTCCTGTTTGGCTTCTCAGTTCTTCCCTTACCTGTGTAATTAGTGTTCAGTATTATATTTATGTGGAATGTTTCGCTTTCCTAATTGAACACTGAATTACATATCTATATATACTTGTTTCTTTATATGCTTATATATTTATAAATATATGTTTATATATTTATTATACATTATATATTCATATATATTTATATTAAAATATGTTTATATTTTTATACATATAAACATACACACATGACCTATTATATACTTATTTTGTATTCAAGAGAAAGAGGAATAATTAATGTTTATTACAACTTTACGAGATAAGTACTAAGTATTCTCCTTTTTGTTGTTTTTACATTTTTACAGTAAATAATGGACTTCTATTTCAATACTGCTTTTAAGTTCAAAAAAGTACTCACACATTGTCTCCCCATCTTTTGGCTGGTTTTAACCTCTCATTGACAATAATCATATGATGCTATTTTAGTTTTTCATTGCTGTGGTGAAAAATCACCACAAATTTAGGGGCTTGAAATAACACATGTTTATTATCTTCTAGTTCTGCAGGTCAGAAGTCTGGCTTGGATATCACTGGGCTAAAAAGAAGCTGTTGGCAGGACTGCACTCTTCCTGGAAGTCCTAGAAGAGAGTGTGATTCTTTCTCTTTTTCTGCATCTAGAGGTTGCTGTATTCCTTTGATCATGGTACCTTCCTCCATTTTTAAAGCCAGCGACAGCAGGTCAAATCCTATTCACTTTGCATAACTCTGATTCTTCTTTTGCCTCCCTCTTTCACTTTTAAGCATCCTTTTGATGATATTGGGCCCAGCAGAATAATCCAGAATAATCTCCCTGCTTTAAGATCAGCCAACTAGCATCCTTAATTCTATCTACAACCTTAAGTTCTCCTTGCCATGTCATAGGATATATTCACAGGTTCCAGTGATTATGCTGTCGACATCTTGGTGGGGGGCATTATTCTGTCTAATACAGGTACTTTTTATTTTTTTAATAATATCGTCATTTCCTACTAGATTATGAGCTCTTTATGGATATATCTTATATCTCTCTGCTTTCTCTACAGTGCATTGCACAAAATAGGAGGTCAGTAGAAGTGAAGCACCTGCTTCCTTTCTTGATGCTGGTCCACCAAGAGCTTATCATAGTAAAAGCCTCTAACAAAATACACAAAAACTCTTGGAGTAAGTTACACTTCTTATATTTGTTCTACAAAGATCAGTTATAAATATATGTAGAGTACAAACTGTTACACGTCTTGAGCTACTGCTGAAGTGTACCCACAAAATGAGAGAGAAATGAAGAACTCATTAAGTTATGCCAAGCTGCAGATGACAAGGCAATATGGCAGCAGCTTCCATGTGGCCTGAGCCCCCATGAGCTCAGATGTTGGATGTTCCCATTCCTCACTGCCAGAGAAAAGTCATTGTACTTGAAAAACAGAGAACCATCTGTATTAGCTCTCCCAGATAAATTCCAGTTTAATGCCTTTAGAAATGGGTTTATTTGGGACATGATGGAACAAGTATATAGTTGAGGCCTCTATATTTACATATCTTTGGTATGCAGGCTAATGTGTGTAAAAGTTGTGTAATACTAAAGAAGAAGCAGATAGGATATGACAGAATATGTTCATCTAAACCATTCTGGAGAAGAAAGAGGAAATAAGTAAAAGAGGTAAAAAAGAAACTGGGTGTAGACTCACAAACCCAACAAGCAAGCCAAAGGTTTGCTGGGAATTTCTCAGAACTATCTTAAATTTTTTTTCAACTCATATTTTAGTTTCAGGGAGTACATGTTCAGATTTGTTACATGGGCAAATTGCATGTCACTGAGGTTTGCTGTATGAATGATCCCATCATGCAGGCAGTAAGCATGGTGCCTGCCAGATAGCTTTTCAACACTCCCCCTCCTCCCACCCTCCCCTCAAATAGTCCCAAGTGTCTGTTGTTCCCATCTTTATGTTCATGTGTACTCAATGCTTAGTTCTCATTTGGTTTTCTGTCCCTTCATTAATTTGCTCAGGATGATGGTCTCCAGCTGCATCCATGTTGCTGCAAAAAATAATTTCTTTATTTTATATGGCTGTGTAGTGTTCCATGATATGTATGTACCACATTTATCCAGCCCAATGTTGATGGGAACCTAGGTTAATTGTATGTCTTTGCTATTGTGAATAGTGTTACAATGAACATCTGAGACATGTGTCTTTCTGGTAGAACATTTATTTTCCTTTGAGTATACACCCAGTAATGGGATTGCTAGGTTGAATGGTTTTAAGTTCTGTTTTAAGTTCTTTGAGAAAACTCCAAACTGCTTTCCACAGTGGCTGAATTAATTTAAATTTCCACCAAGAGTGTATGAGCAATTCCTTGTCTGCACAACTTGACTGACATCTGCTATTTTTTGACTTTTTATAGTAGCCACTCAGACTGCTGTGAGATAGTAGGTATCACATTGTGGTTTTGATTTGTCTTCCTCTGATGACTACAGCTGTTAAGAATTTTTAAAATATATTTCTTGGCCACACATATGTCTTCTTTCAAGATGTGTCTGTTCATCTCTTTTGCCTATATTTTAAGGAGACTGTTTTTTGCTTATTGATTTAAGTTCCTTATAGGTTTTTTTATAAGATCATTGCTGGATGTATAGCTTACAAATATTTTCTCCCATTCTGTAGGCTGTCTGTTTACTCTGCTGATAGTTTCTTTTGGTGTGCAGAAGTTCTTTAGTTTAATTAGGTCCCACTTGTCCATTTTTATTTTTGTTGCAATTGCTTCTGGGGTCTTAGTCATGAATGTCAAGACCAATGCCCAGAATGGTATTTTCTAAAGTCTCTTCTAGGATTTTATAGTTTTTGGTTTTATATTTAAGTCTCTAATTTATCTTATATTAATTTTTGTATATTGTGAAAAATAGGAGTCAAGTTTTATTCTTTTGCATATGGCTAGACAGTTATTCCAGCACTACTTATTCAAAGGGAGTTCTTTTCCCATTGCTTGTTATTGTCAAAGTCATTGAAGATCAGATGCTTGTAGGTGTGTGGCTTCATTTATGGGTTCTTATTATGTTCATTGGTCTATGTGTCTGTTTTCGTACCAGTACCATGCTGTTTGGGTTACTGTAACCATAAAATATTTTTTGAGGTCAGGTAGTATGATGCCTCCATCTTTGTTTTTCTTTCTTAGAATTGCTTTGGCTATTTGGGCTGTTTTTTGGTTCCAAATGAATTTTAGAAAAATTTTTTCCAATTCTGTAAAAAATGATGTTGGTAGTTTGATGGAAATAGCCTTGAATCTGTAGATTGCTTTGGGCAGTATGGCCATTTTAACCATATTGATTCTTCCAATCCATGAGTATGAGATGTTTTTCCATTTGTTTGTATCATCTATGATTTCCTTCAGCAGTGTTTGTAGTTTTCCTTGTAAGGATTTTTCACTACCTTGATTATATGTATTCCTAGGTATTTTATTTTGTGTGTGGCTACTGTAAATGAAATTGTGTTATCGATTTGGCTCTGAGGTTGAACATTATTGGTGTATAGAAATGTTACTGATTTTTCTGCATTTACTTTGGATCCTAAAACCCTACTGAAGTCATTTATCAGTTCTAGAGGTCTTTTAGTGGAGTCTTTGGGATTTTCTAGGTATAGAGTTATATCATCAGTGAAGAGAGATCTTTTGACATCTACTTTTTCTATCAGGATGCCTTTTTTTCCTATCTTTTGCCTGATCGCTCTGACAAGGACTTCCAGTACTGTGTTGAATTGGAAAGAGTGAGCATCTTTGACTTGTTCCAATTCTTAAGTAAAATTATTCCAGTGTTTGCCCTTTTACTATGATGTTGGTTGTTGGCTTGTTTTACAAGCTCTTATCATTTTGAGGTATGTTCCAACAATGCCTAATTTATTGAGGGTTTTTTATCATGAAATGGTGTTGGATTTTATTAAAAGTTTTCCTACATCTATTTACATGATAATATTTTTTAAAATTCTGTTTGTGTAGTGAATCACATTTATTGATTTGCACATTTGAACCAGCTCTGCGTCTCAAGAATCAAGCACACTTCATCACAATGAATTAACTTTTGATGTGCTGCAGGATTTAGTCAGCTAGTATTTTCTTGAAGATTTTTAATCTATGTTAATCAGGGACTATTGGCCTGTACCTTTCTCTTTTTTTGTTTTGTCTTTGCCAGATTTTGGTATCAATGTGATTCTGGCTTCATTGAATAAGTTAGGGAGAAGTCTCTCTTCCTCAGTTTTTTGGAATAGTTTCAGTAGGATTGGTACCTGTTCTTTCTACATCTGGTAGAACTCAGCTGAAATCCATCTGGTCTAGGGCTCCTTTTGGTTGGAAGGTTTTTTTTAAATTATTATTATTGATTCAATTTTGTAACTTATATTGGTCTGTTTAGGGTTTCAATTTCTCCCTGGCTCAGTCTTGGGAGGGTTTATGTTTCCAGAAATTTGCCCATTTCCTCTAGATTTTCTGGTTTGTGTGCATAAAGGTGTTCATGATACTCTCTGGGAATATTTCGTTATTTCTGTGGGCTTGGTTGTAATGTCAACTTTGTTCTTTTTGATTATGCTTATTTGGATCCTCTCTCTACTTTTCTTCATTAATCTAGCTGGCTGTCTATCAATCTTGTTTATCCTTTCAAATAACCAGCTTTTGGTTTCATTGATCTTTTGAATGGATTTTGGGGTTTCAATTTTTTTCAGTTCTGATCTGATTTCAGTTATTTCTTTTCCCTAATACCTTTATGGTTAGTTTGTTCTTTTTTTAGTTCCTCCAGCTGTGATGTTAGATTGCCAATTTGAGATCTAACTTCTTGATGCAGATATTTAGTGTTATAAGCTTTCCTCTTAACACTATTTTAGTTGTATTTCAGAGATTTTGGTATGTTTTCTCTGTGTTTTCATTTATCTTAAAGATTGTTTTTAATTGCTGCCTTAACTTCATTGCTTGCTCAAAAGTCATCCAGGAGCAGAAGCAAGTTTAATTTCCATGTAATTGCATGATTTTAAGATATCTTCTTGGTATTGATTTGGATTTTTATTTCACTGTGGTCTGAAAGTATGGTTGGTATGATTTTGATTTTTTTAATGTGACACTTCCTTCATAGTTGAGCATATGATCAGTCTTAGAATATGTTCCGTGAACAGATGAAAAGAAAGTACATTCTATGGTTGATGAGTGGAGTGTTCTGTAGATGTTTAATAGGTCCAATTGTTCAAGTGTAAAATGTAAGCCCAGAATAGCTTTGTTAGTTTTCTGCCTAAGTGATCTAACACTATCAGTGGAGTATTGAAGTCCTCCACTCTTCCTGTGTGGTTAAGTCTTTCTGTAGCTCTAGAAGTACTTGGTTTGTGAATCTGGGTGCTCCAATGTTAGGTGCATATATATTTCACATTGTTAAGTCATCTTGTTAGATTGAACATTTTTCATAATATAATGCCCTTCTTTGTTCTTTGTTACTGTTGTTGGTTTAAAGTCTATTTTATCTCATATAAGAATAGCGACTCCTGCTTATTTTTTTGTTTTCTATTTATATGATAGATCTTTCTCTAACCCTTTGGGTCTATAGATTTCATTATGTGAGAGATGTATTCCTCGAAGATGGTAGACAGATAAGTCTTATTTTATTATTCAACTTGACACTCTGTGCCTTTTAGATGGGGCATCAAGACCATTTATGTTCAAGGTTAATATGGATAAGTGAGGTTTTTATTCTATCATGAAGTTGTTAGCTGGTTGTTTTGTAGTTTCTATTGTGTAGATGCTTTAAAAGGCCTAGGTACCTAGGTGTAGTTTTGTGGAAACAGGCATAAGTCTTTTGTCTCCACGTTTAGAACTCCCTTACGAGTCCCTTGTGAAGCTAGTCAAGTTGTAATGAATTTCCTTAGTGAATGCTTGTCTAAAAAAGAATTCATTTCTCCACTTACGAAGTTTTGGTGGGATATGAAATTACTCGTTGAATCTCCTTTTCTTTGAGAATGCTGAAGATAGGGCCCAGTCTCTTCTGGCTTGTAGGGTTTCTGCTGAGAGGTATGCTGTTAGCCTGATTGGGTTGCCTTGTATGTGATCTTACCTTATTTTTAGCTGTCTTTAAGAATTATTTTTTAGGATTGACCTTAGACAGTCTTAGGACTACATGTCTTGGTGATGTTCATTTTGTATAGTATCTCACTATTGTTCTCTGGATTTCTTGTATTTGCATGTCTACCCCTTTAGCCAGCTTAGGGAAATTTTCTTGAATTATTCCCTCAAGTATGTTTTCTGGGTTGTTTACTTTTTGTGTTTCTCTCTCAGGAATACCAATAACTTATAGGTTTGGTCACTTTACATAATCCCATTTTTCTCGAAGACTTGGTTCATTTTTTTTAATTCCTTTTGCTTTATTTTTGTTTGGGTTAGTTTGAAAGACTGATTTTCAAGCTCAAAAATTCTTTCTTCTGCTTGGTCTAGTCCACTGATAAAGCTTTTAAATTATATTTTGAAATTCCCTAAGTGAGGTTTTCAGTTCCAGTAGCTCTGATTGATTTTTTAAAAGTGTTTACCTCTTCTTTTATTTCCTGGATTGCTTTAGAAGTTTCTTTGTGTTGATTTTCAACTTTGCCCTGGATCTTGTTGAGATTCTCTGCAAGGCATGCTTTGAACTCTCCGTCTGTCACCTCTGTGCCTCCATTTTGGCTACAAACCATGACTGGGGAGCTGGAGTGAACCTTTGATGGTGTCACAACATTGAGGTTTTTCATAGAGGCAGAATTCTTATGCTGGTTTCTTCTCATCTGGGAAAGTGTTGAGTGGGGTTTTTTGGCTTTGTTGTTATGGTCTTATGCACTTCTGCCAGCAGGTTTTATATTAGGCTGTGTGGTTCAACCTACATGAGAGAAGATGACATTTGCAGGTAACAGTCAGCTGCAGCATAAGCAGGTGGGGATAGATGTGATTTTTGTTTACTGTGGGGTGCTCTCTGCTGTTTCAGGTGAAGTGCTGGCCATGACTTGTTGAAGCAAAATTTAGAAATGCATGAAATTATTCAGGGAATGAAAACATATGAAGTAAGAAGGAAGGAATGGGGTGAAAACAACTACTTTCATTCTTCCCCAAAAGCTATGGCTTATGCCAGGCTGAAAAGGAAAATTAAATGTGCTGCACGCCCATGTTGCCTGGTGGAATGTGAACCAAGAGGAAGCCTGAGCACATCCACTGCTATTGGAACTGGAAAGAGTTTAGAGCCATCTGGTCCAAAGCCATCACATTACAGCTGAAAAGGGCTAGGGAGTGTACACAGTTGCCAAAATATACATAACCAGTACATAACAAAAGCAGCTAAAAAAAATCTATGTTCCTTAACCTTACTTAGTGCTCCTTTGACAACTTTATGTTCTGAAATAGTTTTCAGATTTCTAAAATACTGCCAACATCTCAAGTAACATTTTAATAAATTAGTCTCTGGTAATACCACTCAAAAAGTCCACACATGTACCTGGTAAAAGGGAATTGGGCAAAATGCAACATACTTTGGGACAGAAATAGATATAAATACATTAATAAAACAAAACATTGCCCTTAAGGGCAAAGAACATATTATTTAACCTTGTGATTATCCCTTTCCACTGCGTTGATTCTTAATCTGGCTTTGTCTTTTGGGTTAATTGATCTTCTTTTAGTTCTAAAATTAAAGGCTAAAGGACCATTACCTTCATTTTGTTGTTAAACAAACAGAAGCAAATTGGGGAAAATGATTCCTTACAAAAATGAAAGACAGTCTCTTTTCTCTTGGCAGATGCATTCTGTAACTCTTGCCACCCTATCTCTGGCACTTTATTCTATTCTAGGTTCTATGGATCTTGACGGTTGCTGCTAAGTCACCCTAAGAATAGAATTTCTTTCATGTCAATCCAACTGTACTTGGCTTCTGTTCTTGGCATTAATTCCTGGAACACAGTGAAACTGGACTTTCTTCAAGGCACTTGATGTTTAGGACAGAACCTGTCACCTTTGGGTTAGCATTTATCCAAACTTTTGGATCCCAAAGGGATAAATGATATCCCCTTACTGCTACTGAAGAAGACCTTACAACTAGTCCCCAGTAAAAAGGGGATGAAGACGAAGGAGATTTCTGTTTCCCACACACATCCTTTATTTATCTATTTATTTATTTATTTATTTATTTATTCATTCATTCATTCATTCATTCATTCATTTAAGACTGAGTCTCGCTCTGTCACTCAGGCTGGAGTGCAGTGACTCATTCTTGGCTCACTGCAAGCTTCGCCTCCTGGGTTCATGCCATTCTCCTGCCTCAGCCTCCCAAGTAGCTGGGACTTCAGGTGCCCGCCACCACGCCCAGCTAATTTTGTTTTTGTATTGTTAGTAGAGACAGGGTTTCACTGTGTTAGCCAGGATGGTCTCGATCTCCTGACCTCGTGATCTGCCTGCCTTGGCCTCCCAAAGTGCTGGGATTACAGGTATGAGCCACCACACCCGGCCTCCACACACATCTTAGAGCTAAGTACTGATAAAGCATTGTATTTAATTAGGCTTCAGTTGGTCTGAAATAATATATGCCCCAGCAAAATTGGCTCATTTATTTATTTAAGGTGAAGATCCCAGGCATAAGTTTATAATTTTGACCTCTAGAAAATATATTAGTCATTTTCTTTTAAGTCACCTAATTGCTACCACCACATAAATATTATTACAATAAATGTTTCATATCCACTAGAAAAATAAGCCCCATAATGGTGAAATGAAACACTATAATGAGCTGTGTTCTTTGATGTTATGGCAAAACTTCCCAGACAATTCTAGGCCTCTCCACTTCTGGACTTCTTATTAAGCATATAATAATTTTCTTTTTGCTTTAATCTACTGCCATTATTACTTGGTTTTACTTACACTTGAAATAATCCTAACTGACACAGGGTATGGGTAATACATAATGTAATATGATTCTTAGATCATATATTTATAAGTAATTATTTTAAATGCAACACCTATCATTCTCATTTTATGTCAATAATTTTCAATACAAGAATGAACTTATTTCTTCTCTTTTCTATTTTTAAAAATAATTCGTCAGTTTTTGTGCCCATTATAGAAAAATTAGGATTACAATATTTTGATGAGAGAGATGCTAAGAAGATGGAGTCATAGAATTTGCTAGAAAGCTATAGGGTATACTGCCTCCTGATTCATCTACTTCTTCTTTATGGCACTTAACTAACTGTGACACAGATATCTTTTTCACTTCATCATTCACCTGAGTTTTCAGGAATTTCTGCTGTCGCAGTTTTCTGATCGCATATATAAGATTTTCAGAGCTCTATTTCTTCTTTACATAGCTAGTATGAGTTCTAAAATGAGAGAATAAAGAAATGAAGAGAGAAAATCATCAAAGATATAATTCAATAATTTATTCAGAATTGAAGGATGCAAGTTTTCAGTCTTAAAAGTCCTACTTAATGCCAAGTAAAATAAGTTTTAAAACATTCTCACCGAGTCATACCATCACAAGTTTTACAACGCCAGAGATAAAAAAAGACAATCCTAAAATCTTACCCTATTTGGGTAAAACAGATCACATACAAAAGAACGGCACTCAAAGTTTACTGGCTAACAAAACACAATGGAATAATGCCTTGAAAATCAAAGATGAACTTATTTTTAATCAATTTATAGTGCAAAGATCACTCACAAGTGATCTAATTCTCCTCTCCTAGCTAGGCAGGCAAATTACACTTCTTTGTCCTCTTTAATATTAAATGTGGAAACGTAATGTTGGCCAATTCAATATGAGTGATAGTCCCATATATAACTTCAAGGTAGAAGGTGCATGCTGTGTCACGCTCCCCTTTACCCGCCTTGATAAATGTGGCTCTGTGGATTGCTTGGCCAATAAAGAATAAATAGAGGTAAGTGTGTCACTTGCAAATGGAATTTTCCAAGTCAGTATACTGTATTTCCTTTTCTCTGCCATGGTAATTGCAGGATCATTTGTTGAGATACCAACTCCACTGAATTGAACCATAATGAGCAGAGCTCCATTTCCAATCTGCACTAGAGAATTATCTTTACTAAAAAATAAAGTTTTATGTTAAATCATTGAGATTTATGAGGTGTCTGTTGAAGCAGCATAAAAGCATCCAGACTGATAAAACTAAGTAATGTCTCCCCAGTCAAACTACCAATGAAGGTGGTAAAATCAGATATTTTTAGACATGTAAGTAGAGAGTTTGTTTCCATTTGTACCTTCCTAAGAAGTTACTTGAGAATATATTCCAACAAATAAGGTAATAAACTAAGAAAGGGAAAAATATAGAATCCAAAAACAGTGGATCTGAACTTGAAGAGCAATAAAGGAAATATTAAAATATCAGTATATCTGGACTAAAGAGCAACCAGTGCATATTAGAGAGAAAGAGGAAAAAAAAAGAAAACAGGATTCCCAGATAGAATTATAGAGTTACCTGGGAACAAAAGGGAAATTCCCATTTAAGGAACGCATGAACATTTGGAAAAACACTTAAAAATATGACATAGGCAAATAATGCAATAAAAAGAAAAATACTTTAAAATTATTGGAAAAACATTTTTTAAAACTTGCATAGTAAGGTAAAATCCCAAATGTGAAGCAAAATAAAACACTGAATCATCTAAAGCAATTAATAAATCTTACAAAAATAATGTCTCTGCTTTTGACCTGAGAACATTCTTTTTTTAAGTGACTCAGAACTTTTGACAGTAAACCCATAAATAATTACACTTGGACTAGACCTAAAGAACTCTTATAAGCAATACATTTGTATTAGTCAGCATTCCCTAGAGTAATAGAACTAATAGGAAATATATATACACACACACACGTATATGTGTGTGTATATATATACACATATACACATATACGTATGTATATACACATATATATGTATATGTGCTGCAGAGCCTTCTCTACTTATATATGTATGTGTATGTGTATGTATATGCACGTATATGTGTGTGCACATGTGTACGCATATGTGCATATATGGGAGTTTATTAAGTATTAACTTACACAATCACAAGGTCCCACGATAGGCTGTCTGCAAGCTGAGGAGCAAGGAGAAACAGTCCAAGTCCCAAAACTGAAGAACTTGGAATTCTATATTTGAGAGCAGGAAGCATCCAGCACGCGAGAAAGATGTAGGCTAGGAGGCTCGGCCAGTCTCTCTTTTTCACGTTTTTCTGCCTGCTTTTATATTCACTGGCAGCTGATTAGATTGTGCCTACCACATTAAGGGTACATCTGCCTTTCCCAGCCCACTGACTCAAATGTTAATCTCTTTAGGCAACACCCTCAAAGACACACCCAGGATCAATACTTCGTAGCCTCCAATCAAGTTGACACTCAGTATTAACCATCACAAGTCCACCCCTTGTAAACCTGAACCCATACACATCTCCCCAGATCATACATAATCTTCAAATGAAGACAACAATAAGGTCATAATTATGCTAAACATAACACAACTGTCCTTTGTACAACTGGAAACACACTAATCCTCAACTCAAATACTATTACATAAACTTAGCAATGCTTAAAGCATGATATGAAATCAATGAATCTTACATCACATGATAAAAGAAAAGAAAAAAAAAGATATTTTCTTTGTTCAAGTGTATACATGCACAAACATGGTTTTAGCAAAAGAAGTAGGAAATACTCATGACAATTACAGTCCCCATGTCTGCAGCTGGTCACGTGGTCGTAGCTGGTATTGATGACTACCTTCTTCTACTACCCATTCTGTATTCCCTTTGCCTTCAGGAAGCATCTCAGCAGGTTATGGATTTTTTCCTGGTGAAGTCACCCAAACCTTCATTCCTGAGGGGTCTGGGCCATTTGTAGTCCTGCCTGGATAGGGCTGTTGTAGTTTCCCATTGACCTTAATCACAGGACATGGTAACACTAAGAGATGCCCTAATGAACCTCCTGTATTCCATGCATATTCTTTCTTATCTCTGTTGTGGAGTAGTAGACTGATTTCATCCTGATACTCTGGGTCGGTAACCCCAGCCAACACTGTAACTCCCTTCTTGGCCTGTTGACTTGAAGGTAGGAGAAGCCCAAAGTGTCCAGGTGGAAATCTTAACTTCCAATTTAATGGAATCCTTGTGGTGTCTCCTGGTGGCAGTGTTTCTCCCTCTAGAACAAAGACCTCTGGGCCAGCATAATGTAATGTTAGGAGAACAGGAAGCAAACATTTTGCTAGCGGGTCACTAGGGGTGATGGGGAGTGGTGCCACTTCCACTTCCACCTTTTGATTCCTGGACCCATGAATCCTGGCTATGGGAGAAAGAGTACGATATGCTGGACGCTGACTTAGAGCATAGATGGCATTCTGGAGAAATTTGCCCCAGCCCTACAAAGTATTGTTACCTAATCAGCATTGTAATTGTGACTTCAAAAAGTCATTCCATTGTTCTATCAATCCAGCTGCTTCAGGATGATAGGGAATATCATAAGATCAGTGAATTCCATGAGCATGAGCCCAATGCCACACTTCTTTAGCCATAAAGTGAGCGCCTTGGTCAGAGGCAATGCTGTGTGGAATACCAAGATGGTGGATAAGGCATTCTATGTGTCCACAGATGATAGTCTTGGCAGAAACATTGCATGCAGGATAGGCAAACCCATATCCAGCATAAGCGTCTCCTCCAGTGAAGACCAACCTCCGCCCTTTCCATGACGGAAGAGGTCCAGTATAATCAACCTGCTACCAGGTAGCTGGCTGATCACCCCGAGGATTGGGGCCATATCAAGGGCTCAGTGTTGGTCTCTGCTGCTAGCAAATTGGGCACTCAGCAGTGGCCATCGCCAGGTCAGCCTTGGTGAGTGGAAGTCCATGTTGCTGAGACCTTGTGTAACCTCATCCCTGACACCGTGGCCACTTTGTTCATGGGCCCATTGGGCGATGAAAGGGGTGGCTGGGGAAAGAGGCTTAGTGGTGTCCACAGAACAGGTCATACTATCCACTTGATTATTAATAAGATCATGTGCTAAGGTCAACTGTTGGTGAGCACTCATATGGGATACAAATATCTTCATGGTTTTTGACCACTCAGAGAAGTCCATCCACATACCTCTTCCCCAAATTTCTCTGTCACCAATCTTCCAGTCATGCCTCTTCCAAATTCCTGACCATCCAGACAAACCATTGACTACAGCCCATGAATCAGTATATAATCACATAAATGGCCATTTCTCCTTCCATGCAAAGTGCACAGCCAGGTGCACTGCTCAAGTTCTGACCACTGGGAGGATTTCCCTTCACCTCTGTCCTTCAGGGATGTTCTAGAAAGGGGCTGTAGTGCTACAGGTGTCCACTTTTGGGTGGTGCCCACATATCCTGCAGAACCATCTGTGAACTAGGCCCTAGTCTTCTCTTCCTCTGTCAACTGATCATAGGGAACTCCCCATGAGGCTATCAGTGCAGGCTGGGAAGAGAAAGCAAGGTGGCATGAGTGGAGACCATGGGCATTTGAATCATTTCCTCGTATAACTTACTTGTGCCTTCAGGACCTGCTTGAGCCCGATCACATATAGACCACTTCCATTTGATAATGGAATGCTGCTGTGCATGACCCACTTTATGGCTAGATGGGTCAGAAAGCACCCAGTTCAAGATAGGCTGTTCAGGTTGCATGGTGACTTAATGACTCAGAGTCAAACGTTCAGTTTCCACCAAAGCCCAGTAACAGGCCAAGAGCTGTCTCTCAAAAGGAGAGTAGTTATCTACAGAAGATGGCAGGGCCTTGCTCCAAAATCCTTGAGGCCTCCGCTGTGATTCACCTATAGGAACCTGCCAAAGGCCGAAACAGCTTCCTCATCTGCCACTGACGCCTTAAGCACCATTGGATCTTCTGGGTCATATGGCCCAAATGGAAGAGCAGCTTGCACAGCAGCCTGAACCTGCTGAAGAACCTTCTCCTGTTCTGGACCCCATTAAAAACTGGCAGCCTTTTGGGTCAGATACCCTATACAGGAGCAATCCTACTGGCATGAGGTTGGTGCCCCTCAAGGTCAGAAGTCCCAGAAGAAGGAGCAGGCACCATCTTTGCTGCTCTCCAGCCTCTTTGAGTGACATCTGCGGACACTGGAGTGAATCAGATGAATAAGGTCTAAAGCAAATCTGCAGCAACCCTACAGAAGAGGGACCTGACGATGGAAAGAAAAACAAACAAGCAGAAAGTGACAACAATGGTACCACCACCAACAACAAAAAAGGCCCCCACAAAAACCCCATCCAAGGGTCAGCACCCTCAAAGACCAAAACTAGAAAAACTCACGAAGATGAGAAAAATCAAAGAAAAAATGCTGAAAACCCAATTCTCCTCCATAGAATCGCAATGTCTCTCCATCAAGGGTGCAGAACTGAATGAAGGATCAGATGGTTGAACTGACAGAAGTAGGCTTTAGAAGATAAGCAACAAAAAAAAGTATGATGAGCTAAAGGAACATGTTCTAACCCAATGCAAAGAAGCAAAGAACCTTTATAAGAGGTTAGAAGAATTGCTAGCTAGAATAACCAGTTTATAGAGGAACATAAATTACCTGATGGAGCCAAAAAACATAGCACAAGAACTTCCTGAAACATACACAAGTATCAACAGCTGAATCAACCAAGCAGAAGAGAGGATATCAGAGTTTGAAGGTCACCTTACTGAAATAAGGCATGCATACAAGAAAAATAAAGAAAAGGAATGAATAAAACCTTCAAGAAATATGGGACTTCATAAAAAGGCTGAACCTACAATTGATTGGAGTACCAGAAGGAGATGGGGAGAATGGAAACAAGCTGGAAAACACACTTCAGGATATCCAGGAGAAGTTCCCCAGCCTAGCAAGGCAGACCAACATGCAAATTCAGGAAACACAAAGAACACTATTAAGATACTCCATGAGAAAGTCAACCCCAACACACATAATCATCAGATTCTCCAAGGTCAAAATGAAGGACAAACTGTTAAGGACAGCCAGAGAGAAAGGCCAGGTCACCTACAAAGGGAAGTCCATCAGACTAACAGCGGACCTCTCAGCAGAAATTCTACAAGCAAAAAGAGACTGGGGGCAAATATTCAAAATTCTTAAAGAAAAGAATTTTCAGCCCAGAACTTCATATCCAGCCAAAGTAAGCTTCATAAGCAAAGGAGAAATAAAATTATTTCCAGACAAGCAAATGCTGTGGGATTTTATTACCACCAGGCCTGCCCTGCAAGAGCTTCTGAAAGAAGCACTAAATGTGGAAAGGAAAAACTGGTACCAGTCATTCACAAACACATCAATATATAAAGACCAATAACAGTATGAAGAAACTGCATCAACTAGTGTGCAAAATAACCAAATAACATCATGATGACAGGATCAAACTCACACATAACAATACTAACCTTAAATGTAAATGGGTTAAGTGACCCAATTAAAAGATACAGACTGGCAAATTGGATAAGGAGTCAACACCCATGGTGTACTGTACTCAGGAGACCCATCTTCTGTGCAATGACACACACAGGCTCAAAATAAAAGGATGGAGGAAAATTTACTAAGCAGATGGAAAGCAAATAAAAAAGCTTGGGTTGCAATCTTGGTCTCTGAAAAAAACAGACTTTAAACCAACAAAGATCAAAAAAGACAAAGAAGAGCATTACATAATGGTAAAGGCAACAATTCAACAAGAAAAGCTAACTATTCTGAATATATATGCACCCAATACAAGATATCTCAGGATATCTCAGGATACCCAATTCATAAAACAAGTTCTTAGAGACCTACAACAAGACTTAGATTCCCACACAATAATAGTGGGAGATTTCAACAGTCCATTGTCAGTATTAGACAGATGACCGAGACAGAAAATTCACAAGGATATTCAGGACTTGAACTCAGCACTGGATCAAGTGGACCCAGTAGATGCCTACAGAACTCTCTACCCCAAATCAACAGAATATACATTCTTCTCAGTGCCACATGGCACTGGGCTCTCCTCCTACTGCCCCAGTCAAACTCTGCATTGTTCGTCTACTGGTCAGTGGCCTGCCAGTGTATTGATGCCTGTTGGTGTGCTCCTCTCCACATCCAACTGCCCATCTGTTCCTCCGCTGATGTGCTGCTCTCCACATCCAGCCACCTGTATCTTCTTCCACTGATCCGCTCCTCTTGATGTCCAGCCACTTGTGTGCCTGCCTGCTAGGGTCTCCAGTGTTTTTATAGGCACAGGATGGGCAGCGTGGCAGGCTAGAGTGGTCTTGGGAAATGAAATATCTGGACCAGAAAATGAAAATACCTGTCCTCACCTAGGTCCGTGGGCACAGGCCTGGAGGATGGAGCCCTAGCCAGGGACCATGCCCTTCCCTTCCCTGTTCTGTATCATTTAAAGGGATCACACTCTTCCCTTCCCAGCACTTCCCTTCCATTTCAATATGATAGAAGAAGGCAACTGTACTCACTGGAGTAAAGTTGAGTTGAGCATTCATGTTAGGAAGAGCAGTAACAAAGAACATTCAGAACGGTCTCTGAACTACTTAGGGAGACTGACATGGTGTGGCAGAAGCAACTGAAGCCTACTTGCCCCACCTAACTCCCCATAACACCAGAGGTTGCCTGGAACATCATCAATTAGAAAGAAAAGAAAAGAAAGATGCGGGGATGTTGGGTAAGGGAGGGAGAGAGAGAGAAAGCTATTGGGTAGTAAAATGTTATACATCAATTTATATTGACAATCTTAAAAAGTAATCACATTGAAAAAGTAAATCACAAAGGTATTCTTTTCTTGATGAAAATTACTCAGATTTACTGGGTATGGTGGCCTGTGCCTGCAGTCCCAGCTACTCGGGAGGCTGAGGTGGGAGAATCGCTTGAGTCTAATCTCTTGAGCCTAGGAGTTCCAGGCTGCAGTGAGCTGTAATGGCACTGCCGTACTCCCGTCTAGCAACAGAGCGAGACCCTGTCTCAAAAAAAAATTATTCAAGTGATTTAACTGTATTATATCCCTCTAGCCTAGTGGAACCATATATAATACTTTTATTTTAAAAGTTCTGGATGAATCAAGGACTGTCTTACCCTTCTTTTGTATCTTTAGCAGTGTCAACATGAGAGCTAAATTAATAAAGTTGCTCAAAAAACAGTTCATTGAATGAGCTCTACATAATTGTATGATTATAATAATGATCTAATTTTATTGTTGCTATTATATATGATATATTAATTTATCACTTGTATTATAGGAGTGTAATTATATGGTCAGTATAAGGTATATTATATATGTGTAATTATATGTAAAATTTCCTGTCCACAAGAACCTGCTAATCAGTCGTATGTTTTTGTATATAGTAATATTCTGAGCCATGTTCTTATTCAGTGCAAAGTACTCAGTGATGAAACATCTGGATATACAGCTTAGTCATGGACTTATGATTCTCCTCTGTGTGACTTCCAATTTGATGTATCAAAACATATGTGGTCTTCCCAAGCAGCAAAAGGTATTGTGCTGAAGTTTCTCTCCAACATTGGGTGAATGTGAGAATTTGAGAGTGTTGTTCAATATAGTAGCCAAAGGACTAATTACGTGTTTTCACTGGAAAGGCAACCCTAATACTACATGAAGTCCCAGGACAGCAGTAGAGAAGGGATCCACCACTGGAGTTTTTCTTTCATTCTAACATAAATCAAAAGTGACAGAGAATGGTATTGCAACTTCTCCTAAACTAAATTTATCTTGGAATGGAGACAAAACAAGGATGATTTATGAACTGAAGGACATTTTCCATTATATTCTGAACATATGTAAACAAAGAATTAGACTGCAAATCTAGATGCCCTTTTACCTAGCCTCAGGGAGCTACCTCACTGAAACTGTTTGCTACCTCATGGAAAATAACCAAAATGGATTAGCCCCATGGAACAAAAGAGGTGACATTATAAACTCAAGTGACAAACAACAAGATGCCATAGGGAGCAAATTTCTTACAAGGAACTTTCAAAATCCCTTTCTTCTGGGTTTATCAGGAAGGGGAGCTTAATTTCAAGAAGCTTTAGAAAGGAAGAAAATTGTGGCACACACTCTGCTTAGTTTCGATCTCTTAATCCTTCTAAATTGTTCTGCCTTGTTTAAAAAGATCTGCTTACAACTATCATTGTGCAAGTGTAAACACAAGTGGTCTCAGATCGTTCTTTGAACTTCAGCTCTGCCAGACATCATTCATGTCTCATTTTACAGACAAACCCTTAGCACCACCACAAGCTGCTTTAAAAATCCCAACCATAGCACAAGGCGCATGTACAAATCTTTGCATGTCTGAGTTTCCCTATAAGGGCATTGGGTTTTATTCCCATCACAATTCTTGTTTATAGCTCACTGGATTTATAGCCACCCTCTTAAACATCTGCAGTCATCATTTTTTTTCTTTTCTAAGGAAAAACGCAACTTTCTCTATAGAATAGAAAACAGGTATTTTCTCCTATTAAGCCTTAAAGGGAGATGTTCTTTCTGTGTCTTAACCATTGAAGTAAGCGAAACATAAGACTCTAATGATGTCAAGAGAATTAGGGTGAGGAACCTTGACACCAGAGCTTTGATATTTCTGCAAAATTCCATGAGCTGCAAGTCAGAAAAACAGAGTTTTAAATTCATAACTTTTATTAATTCATGGTGTGGCTAAAAGCAAATCTCTTCATTTTCTTAATGTTTCAGAGAAAAACAGACCTTTAAAACCAGGAGAAACTTCAGGATTTCATTCAATACAATAGCCTTTTGAGAGAGGGTCCCATATCCCAGATTACTAATTTAACCTCCTGCAGGCAAAGAGCTGGAGCTTCTCTCTGGAACTTCTAATTTTACAGTGTATTTACTGCTGTCTCTGGTATGCTATTACTCAGTTCCCTCAGCCACACAGCCAAGGCCTAAGGACAGATTTTCTATCAGGAGAATTGCAAGGATCACACAAAATATTTCACCTGGAGGCATATTTAAAAAATAGTAAATGAAACCTAAATGTAAGGTGTTGTATATCTTAAGCTTAACAATAGCTATGCAATGCAAATTCCAATGTTATCTTTGGAGTCACTTTCAGATTTTTATACTAATGCATTAACAAGAAAGAAGTCATCTTTTATAGTCCATCATTGGCAACAATCTACTCTCTCTTTCTCTCTAAATGTGTGTGTGTGTGTGTGTGTGTGTAAATGGAAAGGGCTACTCTGAAAAGAATGCCTAGAACCCAAAGAATAGTCACCATTTTTCACATCTTACCCCTGTCTTTATTACCACACTAGCACTTTTAGTGTAAGTTACTTGTTTTGGATTAAATTATGTCCTCCCAAAATTGATATTTGAAGCCTTAACCCCTTATGTGATTGTATTTGGAGATAAGGTGTTTAGAAAATAATTAATTACGGTTAAAAGACATCATAAGAATGGGGCCTAATAGGACTGGTGGCCTTATAGGAAAAGAAGAGAGAGATTTCCATTTCTCCACAGAGAAGTCACGTGGGCATATAACGAGATGGCCACCTGCAAGACAGGAAGACACACCTCACCAAAACTCAATGGCCTAAATCTTCATCTTGGAATTCCAAAGTCCAGAACTGTGAGAAAATAAATTTCCGTTGTTTACACCACCCCATCTGTGGTATTTTGTTATAGCAGCCTCAGCCGACTAATACACTACTTCTGAGTAAATTACAGAAAATAAATCATTTAAGAAGCATCCGACTGAAAAGTATAATCTTTCTGTTAAAAAAGCATAAATATTTTAAAAGTCAGCTGCTCACGTTTGTTTTGAGTAGTTCCTTTCCACATCATTTCCTGACACATCTGGCTTTTAAATGTTGCCAATATGACATTCAGCGACAAAAGCAAAAACAACCACAATCCAATCAGATTCTTAACATCATGATTACATCCAATGAAAAAAATGTGGCATGCCTGATTCCAGAGCAATAAAAATGTTATTGTGCTGTTTTTCTTATTTCTAAAAATATAGCAGTCCTAGAAAAACAAGTAAATAACTCATTCTTCCATCAGTAACAACCAAACACATTCTTAAAGAGGAAAATCGTTTGTGAGTTACCTTCTCTTTTCGGTGACCTCTGGGCTGGTCCCTAATTGGAGCCTGTGACAAGATCCCACAATACTCAAGCTCCTTCACCTAGTACCAAGCATTTTAACAGATGAAACTGCCTGAGTCATAATTGTTTTCAAGGAGTTATTTCCCCCTTCTCCTCCAGGTTTTAGTTACAATTATTATTTTTTTTCCAATACTGCTTTTCTCTTTTTTTTTGTTGCCAGAAAATCCAAACTAGTTTTAAAGATTAAAGTGCCAGCCAGTGACTTTCCTTTGTTGAAAGGACAAGATTTCAAACGAAGGAGGTGTCTTTCAGGGTAAAACGAGATGCATTAAGGCACTGAATCCCAAGGCCTAGATACCTGCAATCTTCATAAAGCCAAGCAACCTTGTAAATGGTCCAGATTTTAGTGCTAATTTCAGTCTTGCTTCCTCAAAAGAAAAAAAAAAAAAAAAGAGAAAAGAAAAGGGAGGGAAAATACCTTCTTATCCTACACACACACACACACACACACACACACACACACACACACACACAAAATGATATCCATAGCTGAGTTCTGTTGATTAAAATTCGATAGCACTTTCTATCATGTTATTTATTAAAACATAATCTAAACATATTTCTATTGTGCATTACACAAATTGAAATAATATTAATACATTCCATTGACTAAACTTTTGAATATTTCCATCAGTTTAAATTAAGGAGCAAAATCTAAAAACAAAGGTTAAAAAAATGAGCAATTTAGAATCTTTTTGATACATTTTCCCATTTATTTATTACAACCACGAAAATGTTAAAGAATATTTTACTTAGTATCAGAGAGCACATATTGTTAAACTAATACTTATTAAAAGACATTAACTATACACTATTTATTGCCTTCACTGGAGTTGATGTGAAAGGGAACCATGAGGCACTAAGAAAAAAATAAAAGAAGAAAATAGTATTCATGTTATCTTTCCTAGCCCAGTTTTAACAGAAGCTGGTCCATTCAAGGTCCTAGCTCAGAAGAGCAGAGATGCCGGCTACTGCAGGATCTCCCAACCCAACACTGCTCTAATACGATGCAGCAGACTTTCTCTCTAACCTGCAGTAGCACCCTGGGTCCTCACTGCTTCAGCCACCACACCCCAGTCACAAGTCCATCTCTTACTCCTCACCCCCAAAACAACGTAAGGCCCATATAATATTAACCCACATTTTCCTTTATCACCTTTCCCCAAACCATCTCTCATGCTAATTTCAACTTCAAATTCCATGCCTCCCTAGCCAACTCTGTCCCTTAGCCCAACCTCTATCCCCCATCCTCAGGATCTATCCACTTCTCAACACCAGACTGCTTTCTCAGACCTGGCCTGGCTCTCCCAGGTCCATCATCATCATCTCATACATTGAATTTCAAATGTCAGTCCATTCCCATCTCATCCTTGGCAGAGCTGTCCTTCATGGTTTCGAGCTGTCTTATTCTGGCAGAATATCAGGAACCCTGTGTGCTTCTGCTTTTCAACTGTTCACTCTCTAATCCAAATTGCTAATTTTCTCATTCCCTTGGGACCAGGGATACATCTTTCTGTCCTGCCCTGGTACTCCTAGATTCTCTCTTCTAATTCTGGGTATAGCTGTTTCTGTCTGGGACCATGGTCCTTCCTAAGTTGGCACTGTCTTTTACTTTCTCACACACTGATTTTTTAAAAATGCTTTTAAGCAAAAAATAATGTCAAAAAATTTAAAAGATATAACTAGCAAGGTAAGTTGTTATTATAATTGCAATAAAGCCTAAGAAACACCAGCATAATAAAAACAATATTGAACTTGCAGTTATAGAACATTGGTCTCATAAGGGATGTGTGGCCACACATTTCCTGTTGGAATTTAAGACGTGTTATTTAGTTTTCCCGAGTGTGCTACAAGGATTCATTATCCCCACCTGCTTCTATGTCTCCCTACATATCCCAGAGAAGAGGTCTGAAACTATGTTTCCCAGAATCCCCTTCTCAATGACATCCCAGGTTTCTATCTGGTAAGAACAGGCGGTCATGGTCCAGTGTTTGAGGACAGTGTTTGGGAAGTATTGGATTATGAAGTCAGTATATGCAGAAGGTACCTGCCATATGTATGGCAGTCTGTTCTAAGCTCTGGTTAGGAAGTACCCACCAGGCCCACTAAGCATGATGACTATTCACCAATGTCAGGTTTACATTTATTGTAGGCAGGAAGAAGGGGATCACTGACCCCTTAAAATTAGCATGAGTCAATAACTAGTTCTATTCTATGGTTATGGGTTAAAGTAACTTACAGGACAACGTCAAGCAGGTTCTTGCTTTTTTCTACGGTAATCAGCAATGTTCTACAGAGTAAACTCAAGGACCCTAAGCAAGAAAGGCAATCTCATTAATCATTTTGTATAAATGAGGAATAATTTTTTTTTGTTTAAAGCCACTAAAACTTTGTAGTTGAAACAAACACAAATAATACATAAGAAAAGAAAAGAAAGTTGAGAAAAGAAAAGAAAATTGCTGGGAGGGTAGATTTATAGGCCTTCCTTCTTGTAGTACTAGGTATGGAGAACATCCCTCAGTCAGATATAATATTTATTCCTGGAAAACATTTAGGTGATGGAGACACAACTACTTTATACAAAGCATGTTTCAATATTTTAATTTTTATAATCCTATCAACTTGTACATTTAATGTTCTGGTCCCAGGAATCTTTTTTTTTCCTACCCCCAAACCATTTTATCCTCTTTGGGGAAAAAGAATTTGGGATCCAACCAGGGGGTTGAGTCAAACAAAGAAGGTCCTTTTGTTGATCTCTATTTTGATGAACTTATCTCAACATTGCCCCCAAGCAATTGTTGGTCAGCTTTCTCATTCTAATCTTTGCCTTCTGATTATTATTAAGAAATTTCTCTAATTGGAAGTAAATAGAGAAAACTGGTTTGTAACCTTTCAATGTTGAGGGACCAGCAAGGGCCCTCCTTGGTCGACCCAGCCTTAAGTAGTGTTGTATTAAGACCTTTGTTTTAATCCCATCAATTTTCATTTTATTCATTCCATTTCTTAATATTTTATACCCTTCTGAGATGAGTCCCATGACTTCCCTCCACACCTTTTTTTTTACCTCTTAGTTTTACCCCTCTCAATGTGTTCTTTTTCATTTACCTTATTTTAAAAAAAATAACCATTTAAGGATTTTCACCTCCCTGGGATGAATCCTTTGACTCTCCATTTTGCCTTTCCCTTATTCTTTTTTTTTTTTTTTTAAACTAATGTAATGTTTTATTAGCATCTAGAAGACCCATGAGGAAAAGCTGAGACACCAAATTTGATAAGGCTCCTCCAAAGGAACATCATCACATGGGGTGCCCACATAGAAGAGGCCCCCTTAACCATAGCACTTACCGTGACCTAAGTAACAGGTGTCTACACTAGAGGCCGCCCCCTTAACTACAGAGCTTACCATGCCCTAGGGAGAACATCCCTTAATCATATACAATATTCCCAGAAAACATTTAGGTGAAGGAGACACAACTACTTTATACAAAGTGTGTTTAAATATGCTAATTTTCATAATCCTATCAACTTTTATATTTTATGCTCTGGTCCCAGGAATCTTCTTTTTTTTTCTACCCCCAAACCATTTTACCCTCTCTTGTGAAAAAGAATTTGGGTTCTCACCAGAGGTTGAGCTAAAGGAAGAGGGTCCTTTGTCGATCTTTGCTTTGACTAACTTATCTCAACATTGCCCAGGTAAAAATATCAAAAACTCCCTTTAAGAACATCTAGTTTTCATTTATTTTGAGATCTTCTAATATGATTGATAAATATCTTGAGAGAGAGATACAGATATTAGAACATAGGCAGTCATTTCATTATTGTTAATGCAAGTTGATAAATCTATATCATGTCTTTTAAGACTGCCTGGGTCCAGTTCTTATTTCCCAAACTCCTCCTTCACACATCTCCCTGCTGACTACCTCTCTTCTTGGGCTGCTGTTAGTGTTGGGAACACTCCATGTTCCATTCCATATCAGGGCCTTTTAAAAGCTATCTACTTTTAATATGTTTTATATAACAGGCATATTCCCCAGGTGAAAACATCTGTCATCATATAGCCAGTCCCCCATGGCTTGTATATCAAGCATATCAGCTGCTAATCCGGGGTGTCTACTTGGCATTCATAGGGGTAGTTGGGCAGTCCCTTTCTCAGGGAAAATAGAACTTACAGTGGCTTTTATCCAGACACTACGCACATTTTAAACTTTTGTAAAGAAAAAAACAGTAGATAGTACAAAATAAAAATAAAAGTACGATAATGAGATGACTGCCTAAGTTCATATACATATATAATATATATAATATATAAATATCTTAAGATATTTATCAATCATAGATAGTACAGAATAAAAGTACAATAATGAGATGACTGTCTAAATTTACATCTAGATATATATGTATATATCTCAAGATATTTATCAGTCATATTAGAAAATCTCAAAATAAATGAAAACTAGATGTTCTTAAAGGGAGTTTATGATACTTTTATCTGAGCCTTAAAACTCACTAATTTTTAAAAATAGATGTATAGTAGAAACTGAAAATCCTATTTCAATTCAATATTCTGTTTGGTGCAAGTTGACTAAGTAAGTTTGTCCATTGCAAAACGAGACTGGAATATCCTTTTTTTTTTTTTTTCCAAATTGTCTCTGAGTATCTTAGAGCTGGACTTGATATAAAGATGATTGGTTTAATTCTGTTATTTTTCAGATGAGGTCCACATAGGACCACAGAGGTCCTCTGACTTACCAGAGGACATATATTTAGTTAGTGGTAAATGTGAAATCCATTCTGTTTCTTAGTTCAGATCTCTTTACATTCAAGACTATTTTATTTACTAGGCAATACAGTCACACTGCCTAAGGACCCTGATTTTCTGAGGACATATAACAATGTTTGAGACCTGGGGTGGTGAATATGTATTGGCTTCCAAATGTTTAAGAATATTGCAAAGCTAAATTCATAAATATTTCATTAAGTACCTATACAATGTAAATTTATGTCAACTATGAGTTACAGCTTGATATATTCTTATATGGTTATGTATTAATCTTATAAACAAATTGCATGATAATATGTCTATTATTCTATGGTCAAGCCTACAAAAACTATCCTTATTCTGCTATATAAGTAGATAAAGATTTTCAAAATCTATGCTAACAAAAATATTTGTATATATACCACACACATATACACAATCACACACACACAAACACACACACAGTTTTTCCAGTTTATAAGTGCAATGGTCAGTAAATAAAAAACTAAATAAAAAACTAATTAAAAGTTGTCAAGTTTGTTTGTTCTTGTCTTCATTATCTGGGTTCTCATCATTAAACTAGGATAAAGAACATATAAATCATATAATCTCTAAGGTCCTCTTTGGTTCTAAATTCTCATAATTCTATTCTGATCCTCCTCTTCTAAAGATTAAATCTTAAGGAAAAAAATGTTTTTTCTGAATCCCTTTAGGGGACACAGAGGCAGGGTGGGTCAAATGTTTCCCATGGGTATTGTTTTTGATGCCCTGAGTTCCTTCCTCTTCATTGCCTCATGCACTTGCTGATGTCAGAGCTCTAACTGTGGATCATAAGCTGTAACCTCCACAGATTTTCCAGATGCTGACATATTAGGTAAATGTAATCTTTGTGGGAGCAGTTACTGCTATGGGAAAAGAAATCTTGGAAGCAGAGCTCAGTTGCAGCCTGATTTAATTGAAGTAGCAAACATCATGGGAACAATGGTTGACATTGGCCAGAGTCCACCATAAGGAGGTGCTCAGAGGACAACCAGAGGGGAAGTGCAGAAAAATAAGGTGAAACATCGGAAGCAAGGAGGGGCGTCGAAGGGAGAGAGAATGCCAAAAAAATCCAGACAGAATAAAGAATGAGTAATGCTTTTCACTGCTTGTTCAAGTGTGTGTGTGTGTGAGAGAGAGAGTGTGTGTGTGTGTATGTGTGTGAGAAAACCTCAGAGAGTAACTAATAACAAAAGATGCTACAAGTTCTTCTTTTGGAGTTTTTTGGACCCCAAAATGGTACCTTCACATTATTCTAAGATGCTTACTTTTCGATATGCTTTTAAAAGGATTAATTCACACAACTCATGAATTACAAAGCATTTACACAATTAAATTAAAACATTTCATTGCCTTCTCTTAATATATGTGAAATTTACTACTCCACTAAGAAGCTCTTCTTGCTCTTAAGGCAGCAATAAACTGGTCAAGACACGAGAGAGGGTTACAATATTTTTCAGTCAGGTTTAATGTACACATTTGCCTCCACCAGTAATAACCTTTTTGACAAGTTAACAGTTTTTAAGATGATGAGTAAAGTTATTTTTTTTAAAAAAATCTCTAGATTTAAAAACTCCAGTGTATACTAACATTCTTTACACATTCTTATAGTCATTGTTTTCCTTTGCTTCAGTGCTTTTTCAGCTATTCCATGATCTTAAAATCTCATGTCTTATTACAACTCTCCATGTATTAGGAATAATTATTTGTTCATACAAAGTGTTTGATAGTTGCTATATATTCAAACCTCTCCAATTTATCACAGGTTCTCTTTCCTCTGTTTCTAAATATAAAAATGCTTCAGCCAACAGATGGTAAATGGAAGCACCAGTGGGCACAGAAATCAATTCAAAGCTTTTCAGCATGACATGGCCCTGAGGCAAGCAGCAGAAGGAAGGAGAAAGGGAAAGCTTACATATTTTCAAAAAGAAGAAAGAACTGACTGTCCTTCCTCATAGTTGGCAGAACCATTCAATAAATTGGGCAAATAAAATTGACCAACTGAAGAATGAATTCATTTTATGTAGTTTGAATCATGTTAATAAATCACACTGAAAGTGGCATTGGGCTCTTAGATACTCAATATAGTAAAACCTTAAGTGATAGAATCTTATCCTTAATGCTAGTCAGTCTCATTGAAACAGAGACCAATGCATCAATCGATTTCTAAGGATTTCTGTGGGTTCCTCTATGAAAATATCCCAGGGATGTTAATGTTATTGATATGACATTTACTTAGCCTGAGAGGTTTTCACAACTGTTTTTAAAAAGGGGAAGTATAGTACTAAAATATATCCACTCCCTGATATTTTTCTCAATATTTATTCATCTCAGATGACTCTCCCCTTAATATACAACTATGAAAACATTTTCTGAAAGTTCATACCAATGCATTTTGAATGGCTTCAAGTGTCCCACAGGCTGGACACAATGGCTGATGAAGGAGAAAAATATGCTATATTCATTTATTAGCTAAGAATCCAATTTAATATTCTGAGTAATTTTTAAATTTTAATTGTAAGGTACATTTCAGGTTACAAAAAATAAAGTTTTCTCAATTATCTATTCATAATGTGATCTTAGATGGAAAAAAACTCTACAAAAATATGTGAACAGAACTAAGATTCCATAATGAGAATGAAAGGGCTAGCATATGGCATTGACTTTGACTTGTTTTTTGTTGTAACTCTTTATTGATTGTTATTCTAAACATTATTGAAACTTTTTAAATATTCAGATTGCATCCTCTAATACTACAATGAAAATCTGATAACAAATACATTAATTTACAGAGTATTACAAACCAGAACAATCCAATGTTGTCAGCAGCCATGGCACAGTGGGAAAGCAGGGCTTCAGGTGCTCAAGACCTTGGCTGGAATCCTGGCTGGACCAGGCCTCAGAGAGGCAGAACAAGAAAAAAGGAAAAAGCCTCATAACTGAAATTATATCAAGCTAGAAAAGTGCTCTGAACACAACAAAGGACTAAAGTATCTATTGAGGTATTGGGGGAGAGCTTTATTACATAGAGGATACAGGAGGACCAAAGAGTGATGAGAAGCCAGCCATGAGAAGAGAGAAAATCAACCTAAGTGTCCCTCAATGAATAAAAGGATAAATATATATATACAATGGAATACTATTCAGCCATAAAAAAAGAATGTAATCCTGTTATTTGCAGCAGTGGGGATGGAACTGAAGATTATTATGGTAAGTGAAATAAGCCAGACACAGAAAGATGAGTATCACATATTCTTACTCCTTTGTGGGAGCTAAAAACATTGATTTCATGGAAGAATGAGAGAATGACAGAACGATAGTCTCTGCTAACTATCATTCTACTCTCTACTAACACCAAAGAAGAGTGGGGAGGGGGAATGAAGACAGGTCGGTTAATAGGTACAAAAATGCAGTTAGATAGAAGAAATAAGTTCTAATGTTTGATAGCCCAGTAGGATGACTATAGTTAATAACAAAATATTGTATATTTCGAAGTATATAGAAATATTGAAATGTTCTCAACAAAAAGAAATGATAAATGTTCAAGGTGATAAGCATCTTAAATATCCTGATTTGAACATTACAGATTATATGCATGTATCAAAATATCACATGTACCCCATAAATATGTACAATTGTGTATGAATAAAATACTTTTTTAAAGCACACCAGTGAAGACATCAACATGAGCAAAAGTCTTAAGTGCCCAAGAACTTCACTTGCTCCAAGAACTAAAAGAAGCCTAGTCTGACCAGAGCACTGTAGGCAATGGAGAAGCATAAGGGGAGAATAGATCAGTAGGCTACTGATTGCATTGTTAACCAAATGGATTTTTGTACTGTATTGTAATTTTTACTAATGCAAAGGAGTATGCACTGGTTATCTATTTCTGTGTCCAAAACGACTCCAAAATTAGAGGCTTAAGAAAACATTTAACATCTTACATTTTTTATAGTTCAGGAATCTAGTTGCAGCTTACTGGGAGCCCCTGGCTCAGCGTCTTTCAGAAGACTGCAATCAATGTGTTGGCTGGGAATACACGTATCTCAAGGCATGACTTGAGATCCATTTCCAAGATCACTTATGTGGTTATTGGCAGGATTCAGTTCTTTGTAGACTGTTAAACAGAGGGCCTCAGGTCCTCACTGGCTGTTGGCTGGACGCCATCCTCAGTTCCTTGCTGCGTGTACCTCTCCATAAGGCAATTCACAGCATGGTAGCTTGCCTCATCAGAGGGAGTAATGGAGAAGAGCCAGAAAGAAACAGAGCAAACAAGACTGAAGTAACAGTCTTTTGCAACATAAGCTCAGAAATGATATCCATATTCTATGCATTAGATATCAATATGTCGATGCAACTTTCGGGGAAGAGAATTGCACAATAACGTGACTATCAGGAGTTGGAGATTGCTGTGGCCTACCTTAGAAGGCTGCCTACTACAAAATATCGTGATTTTTTAATTTAAAAAGATTGCTAGTTCTATGTGAAACATGGAATATAGAGATCAAAAGTGAAGTCAGACAGACTAGTTAGGTACAACCTACAAAATCTGCTGCTAAGTTCGATGTGGAGAGTTCGAGGCAGAGGAGTCAATTTCTGGCTTTAGCAACTGAGTTGATGATACCACACTTTTGGATAAAGAAGCCATGTGTAAAGAAGGTCTAGAATAAAATCAATTAGCAATTTATTTATGAAAAATCAAAATACAAGTTTATTTTGATTACTCAGTATGTTGAGCACATTATGTTACCTAGCTCAAAATATACGAGATTGTTTTTCAATTTGATTTTATTTAAAAGACCAAAAAAATCTTAAACAATATAAAAATATATGTGAGTAGGTTGGGTGCGGTGGCTCACACCTGTAATCCCAGCACTTTGGGAGGCTGAGGCAGTGGATCACCTGAGGTCGGGAGATCGAGACCAGCCTGACCAACAATGGAGAAACCCCGTCTCTACGAAAAATACAAAAAAAAAAAAAAAAAAAAAAAAAAAAATTACCCAGGTGTGGTGGTGGGTGCCTGTAATCCAAGCTACTTTGGGAGGCTGAGGCAGGAGAATTGCTTGAACCTGGAAGGCAGAGGTTACAGTGAGCCGAGATCACACCATTGAACTCCAGCTTGGGCAACAAGAGTGAAACTCCATTTCAAAAAAAAAAAAAAAGTGAGTATGCGACATATAGCCTGAAATTAAACTTTTATTCTGTGTGCTCCAAAAGAAAGAATTGTTTAAAATATCAATCATAAGGAGATATATTTTAGATTAGCATAAAAGTCTTCTAATAATTTAATAGAAATCTATAAAATTTAATAAACTGCTCCATAATGGATTTTCCATTTCTAGAGGTGTTCAAACAGCATTTAGAAAGCCCCATGTCAGGGGAATTCTGTGTCAAGTAGAAGCCAGATTCATAGATCTCTAAAGACTCACAAATCATCTGTTCAGTAATGTCATAAAATATTGTGCAGCCTTATAATAAACCATTAAATTATTACACAAGTAGGATAGCTTTTCTCTTCTTTAATAATTTTACATGCATAAATTATTGGACCTGCTATGTCAGTCACAGATTTTAACCCGTAAATTAAAAAGTAGAACACAGTACTTTGATTCCAGCTTTCCTTTATGCCCTGTCTCATGTGATAGTGAGGTAGGTTACAATGAACATCAGAACATTGATGCGCAGGCATATGACTGTGATGTACCATCACTGAGAAGATTGCTAACGGTTCTACTAGCGAACAAATACATTTCAGGCCAGTGATTCTTTCCAAATCAAGTTCACTTGTAAAATATTACTGTGGCATGGTAATGCCATTTCCCAAAATGTGATAGATATAAAGGTCCGAAATGTGTGTGCACTCGTGCCATATGAGAAGGTGAGAAATTTGACACGAGCAATGGAATGCATTAACACCATATTTAGACAGTCTTACGTTCTCATCATCTAAACCATGAAAGAACAAGAATATGCTGCAACAACCTATTTCTCTTTTTTTCTAACTAATTACAATTCATTTTGTGTCTTATTTATTTTGTTTGTGCTGTTTTAATTGAAGCACAAAGTATATACATTTTATGTTGAAATATAAGATGGCATCCCTTGACTGAGATTGTTTTGCATTTATTATTTTAAGGGTACAGATGCCATATGTACAGCAATGTGTCTTCCAGCTCATGAAAATGGCATGTCACTTATTCATGTATTATTTTTCATTTCACTCAATCGTTTTTTAATATTTTAGTTCTCCATGGAGAAGCTTTTCACATATTTCATTTGATTTATTCATGGGCATCTGCTTTTTTAGGCTGTTGTAAATGACATTGCAGACATAACCAGCACTACAGAAGACACCTCATACAAATTCACATAATTAGCCCTCCAAGGTAGCTACTATGTGACTTCCAGCATCACTAATTAATTTTACTTTGTGGGGGAAATCTCTGTATATAGCAGGTTCTCGAATAAAGTTGTTTCATTCAACATTGTTTCCTTATAATGTTGACGAGGAAACAATGATTCCTGGGGCCACTCTCTGTGTGGAGTTTGCAGGTTCTCCACATGTCTGTGTGGTTTTCTCTGGGTGTTCTGGGTTCCTCCACACCACAAAGATCCACACATTCGGTGAATTGGCCTGTCTAAATTGTCCCAGTCTGAGTGAGTGTGGCTGTGTGTTTGAGTGTGACCTATGATGGAGTGACGTCCTGTCCAGCGTTAGTTTGTGCCTTGGTCCTGAGCTGCAAGAATAGGCTCTGACCACCCGAGACCCTGGAATAAGCAGGTTGAAAAAGGAATGAATGAATGAATGAATGAATGCATACAAATTATTGCAAAATAAAAATGTGTATACTATTGCCATACAAATGTGTAACAATCAATGACGGGGTCTGAAAGCACTCAGCAAGACTGCCATAGGTGTTAATGCTTGTTTTTGAACTGCGTGGAGGTAGGAAGTGCTCCTTAGAATTTTCACTTTGCAAAAATGTATTCGTTAATGTAACACACCACTACTATAACTGCTGTCACTCAATGACCCACCAAAAATTGGATTAGTAATTATCTTACTTGTTTTTGTTCCCTTCTTTTTCTTTTTTTTCCTGGAGTGCACTGGCGCGATCTCGGCTCACTGCAAGCTCTGCCTCCCGGGTTCACTCCATTCTCCTGCCTCAGCCTCCCGAGTAGCTGGGACTACAGGCGCCGCCACCACGCCCTGCTATTTTTTTATATTTTTAGTAGAGACGGGGTTTCACCGTGTTAACCAGGATGGTCTCGATCTCCTGACCTCGTGATCCACCGCCTCCCAAAATGGCGGGATTACAGGCTTGAGCCACCACGCCCAGCCTGTTCCCCTTTCTTAAATGGATGCAAAGCTCCTATTTATTTCAATGTTTAATGTTAGAAGTGTTTGGGTCTTTATTGAGGAGTTTGGTGATGTTTTCCTGATGAGAAATATGCTGTAGGGACTTAACTCTTGTATCTATTAATCAGGCTTTACTATATGCTGCTTTGCTTACAGTGTCAGTTTCCAAGACTCTATCAATGAAGTTAAGGAGGACATACTGTAAATGAATTGTAGAGTACACATTCTGTCCTGTCTGACTTCTCACAGTCAAATTTATAAAGCAACTCATGCACACTGTAACAATGAAGACAGTCTCCAATTTGAGGGTGAGAAGACACTCTACTGTTTTACCTTTCACATTGAGATCTTCAATTCATCTCGAATCTTCAATCCATCTACACATAATTTTTAAATATGGTGTAAGACATGACAAAACATTTAATTCAATTTTTCTTTCATCTAGATATCCAATTGACCCAGCATCATCTAATGAAAATTTCAAGTTCTATTTTTCCCCATATAGATACCTAATTTATCCAGCACCATATACTGAAAATATAACCCTTTCTTTACTACATTGTTTGATACTTTTGTTATAATGGTGTGTTTGTTTCTATGAGTGTATCATTTCGTATTCTTCCTGCTTTCCCACTATACTATTTGCTTGATTGTGTCAATACCACACAGTTTTACTTTAGTTTTATAACAAAACTTGATATTTGGTAGTGTACATTCTCCAAACCCACTCTTCACAATTGTCTTTGCTATTCTTGCCTCTTTGAATTTCTAGAAACATTTTTGAATCAGTTTTTAATATACATTCACACAAACACACACACATACTTGCAGAGATTTTGAGTGATACTGTATTGCATTTACTATTGGGAGGGACATTGCTGATATCTTTAAGTGATAATTCTTTCTAAACATGGCAGATCATTGCATTTGTTTGTACTTTTTCTATTCACTCAGTTAAGTTTGTCTTGTAATTTTCTTTGTTGATATTTTGTATATCTTTCATTTGACTTATTTATAGGCATTAGAAATGTTTGGTGCTATTTTTAAAAATATTATTTAGATATTTTATTTTCTATTTGTTAGTTGCAAATCCATTCCACATGGGCCAATCCAAAGTATCAAAAATGAAATAAATATGTATTTTTTGTCATTGAGTTTTGAGATAATTTGTTAGGCTGGAATAACAAACTGACACAATGTTGTTTATCAAAGTAATGAATTTCCCTTTATTACCAGTTTTCCAAGACGTTTTGTAAAAGATAGATATTGACTTTATCAATACTTTTTTGCACCTAACCAGATGATCATATGTTTTTCTCCTTAATTCAGTAAATTACCTTAATTTATATTATATCACTCACATTACTAGAACAAAGACTACTTTATGCATTGTCATTATATTTTATGACAATATTACATACATTATGAAAGTCCAAAATACTTTCTAATTTTCATGTGATTTTTTTGACATATGGATGATTTCCAAATGCATTACTTAATATTTAAAGTTTGATTTTATTACTTATCTTTCAGTTTTTGTTGTTTTTATTTCCAGTTTAATTTCATTTTTGTCAGAACATACTCTCTTTAATTTCATTTTCAAATCCTTTGAAACTTCTTGGGAATCGCTTTATGACCTGGCATATGGTAACCTACTTTGATACGTGTTCCATGTACACTTGAAAATAATGCATTTTGCAATTGTTGAGTGCAGTGTTTATATATACACTCATGTGTCACATAATAATGGGAACATTCTGAGAAATATATCTTTAGGTGATATCATAATCATGAGAACATCAGAGCAACTTGTACAAATTTCAGTGGTATAGACTATTATATACCTAGGTTATACGGTACAGCCTATTTCTCCTAGGACACAAACTTGTACAGCACGTTATTGTACTGAATGCTGGAGCCAATTTTAACACCATGGTAAGCACAGTAGACCCTTGAACAACATAGGTTTGAACTGGCCAGGTCCACTTATATGCATTTTTTTTTTTTCAACAAAACTCAGATTGAAAATATGGTGCTTCCCAGGATGCAAAACCCATGTATAGGCAGGGCCAGCTTTTCCTTTTCCTACATATGGATTCTGCAGAGTCCCCTGGGGGCTTGAGAATGCAAGGATAGGGGTATAGGTGGAAGTCCTAGAACCAATCTCGAGTATACTGAAGGACAACGGTATTCATGTAGCTAAACATATCACATGTATGATACCACATGCATGACGGTGATCCCATAAGATTATAATGCTTTGCTTTACATTACATAGATCCCATTATAATCTCATGGATTGCCATCATACATGTGGTCTATTGCTTACCTAAAAAGTGTATGACTATACAGAGCTAAAAATTTTTCAGTTTTTCTGAAAATATGTCTACTTCACTATCCTTTTTAAAGAAATATTTCTTGTTGGAAATAGTATTCTGATTTATTAGTTATATTTTTTCAACCCTTTAAAGAAGACATTTCTGTGTTTTCTATCTTTCATTATTTCCATTGAAAATCTAGACATCAACCTGTATTTTTGCTTTTGAGAATAATGCATTATTTCCCTTTCGTTGCTTTTAAGATTTTTCTTTTTTTCTTGGTTTTTAGGAATTTTACTATGATGTAAATGTGCATAATTTATTTAAATTGGTTTGAAGTGTGTAAGTTTTTGAACCTGTGGCCCAAGGTCTGTAATCAGTTTTGAAAAATTCTATATCATTACTTTTTAAAATACAATTTTTGCCCCATTCTCATGTTCTTCTCTTGTGGTGACTCCGATGATATGTATGTTATAACTTTTCATTTTAACTCACATCTTTGTTATACAGTTTTCTAAGCATTAGTTATTTTTTTAATTATAGGAATACTATTTGGTAATTTTAAAAATATATTCCAATTCTATAGTTATATCCTCCATTTTGTCATTTTTTTATATTGGTAATATATTTTAAAATTTTATGACTGCTAACTTCTATAGCTGAATTTACATGCTCTCTTTTTACTATCTATTCTGATTTCCACATTTTCTTTCACTTCCTTCTTCAAAATTAGCAATATACCTAACAAAGAAAGACTTAGATACAAAAGATTTTAGGCCAAAAGAAAAGACATGTAATTACAAAAAAGGTTTGCAAGAAAGTCTGTTTCAGAAAGACTGGCTTACCATTAGACAACAAACAAACAAAATCCACAAAATGTATTTGAAGAAACTGAGCAATAAGAGAAACTAAATAGAAAATCAACAAAGTCACCAAGTTTATACATTAATCTTTGCATTGTTAAACCAAGCAATATTCTCTCATGGTTATGATATGCACAAGGGATGTATCCTTAGATATCACCACTGCAAAATGCACAGATAAAGTTTATTTCTGTTAGGGAGTCAGCAACTTAAAAGTAAGATCCAAGTGTATTATTCTGAGTTCTCCAAAGAAACAGGACTCTTATTACAGGCAAGTAGATAGATAGTCGCCAGAAGGAATTGGCTTACAATCTTATAGAGGCTGAGAAGTCCAAGATCTGCAGTTGGAAAGCTGGAGGCCTAAGAGAGCAAATGTTGTGGATCTAGACTGAGTCTGAAGTCCCGAGAACCAAGAGAAATTATAGTGAAAGTTTCAAACCAAGTCTGAGTTCGAGTCCAACTCCTCAGGCAGGAAAAGACTGATGTCACAGCTAAAGAATATCAGAGAAAAAGAATTCTTTCTTACTCAGCCTTTTACCCTCTTCAGACCATCAGTGGATTGAATGAGGCCCACCTACACCGGGGAGGGCCATCTACTCTAACCAGTCTACCTATTCAACTCTTAATCTTATCCAGAAATGCCTGCACAGACTCATCCAGAAATAGTGTTTGACCAAATACCTGGGCACCTCAATCAAACCGATGCCTTTAAGTTAACAATCCCACCAACGTGTCATCCATTTTAGAAGAACTGGAGCTGGAAAGCACAACCCTTTATATTAGGTTTGTGCAAAAGTAATTGCAATTTTTGCATTAAAATTAATGTAATGTTTGTTTGCTTTGTCTTATTTTGCTTTGTCTCATTTTACTTTGTTTTTATCTCAGCATGAAAAGTTGTTTTTTCTGACTAGAATGTGATGAACACACTTTCTTATAACTCATTCTGAGGGAACACCAAGTTGTGAATTTTTCTTTCACACACCATTTATAAGATCATATCTGTCCCTGCAGTGGAGCTTTACTGAGCTAACTGGCCCATTTACAGTAGATGAGAATCTTTGACCATGATATCATTAATACTCTACTTTATTAGTTTAAGGGTCGTAGAGCGTCCAGACTCAACATTATATCGATTACTACTATTTCTATTCTGCTACCAAGTGTTCATGTCACCTTAAGGAGTATCTGTGTTTCTCTGCAAAACAAACTCTAAAAATGTGGTTTCCAAGGTCTAATTAGCAATGTATTTTTTAAAAAAGTGATAGCAACAAAATGATATGCATCATGCCAAACTCATCTTTTTTAAGCATTGAAAATGGTGAAATAGTCAAATAAATTACCTTTTATAAATTACCTGTCACATAATGAAAAGTATTTTCTATATTCTCACATATCTATATTGAGACTTTAGAATATTATTCTTCTATTGAAATTAAGAAAATGTTCACACTTCTTAATGAGGGCTCTTTATCTCATGAAAAAAAATTATCTCTCAAAGTTGTTTCTCAAAAATATATTTGGAAGACTAAAATGTTCTATGATGAAATCACAAGAAAATTTGCACATTAAAAGTGACAGCTCCTATGTAAAACCCTTCTACAGGAATTCCAAAGACTCTACGAAAATGTTTGGCATTTCTGTAAAACCCTAGTAGATATTTTTGGTATAACATAACATTACCTCAAGGAATTCCAAAGGCTGTCCCTCCCTGCATCTGTTAGCAAAGTTCCTGTCAAACAAGGGTCATGAAATGTGGCTCTGAGAGCTCCAGCACTTTCAATCAAAACTGATGATGTAAAGTACTCATATAATATTACAGTTCTGTCTCCACAAAGGAACTGAGAGGGTGTTATTTCAATGTCTTTAATTTCCAGATGAAGAAATAGATTTAGCCTAGAGAAGAAATGTGCTATGTTCACATAACTATGAAGTGGCAGAACTGGTCCCAAAAGAATGCTATTCAAAGAGCTTTAAAACCTTTCCCACAAACAACATTTAAAACAGAAAAAAATTACACACTGAGGGTCTAGAGATGTAAATGACAGTGATTTACAGAAGCAAGAAATTTCTTGGACATGTTTAGAAGAGTGTAAATTTTGAAACCTATCTAAAATATATCTATATCTCTTTTAATGTAAAAATGATGTTTTGTATTACTTGCAAATAAAAAGGAAATTCAAAACAAAATTAATAAGAACTAATGCAATACGATAGGCACAGAGTGCAGAGAGAGAGAGAGATGATAGATGATTGATTGATAGATAGATAGATAGATAGATAGATAGATAGATAGATAGATAGATACTACAGGCACATGCCACCACACCTGGCTATTTTTTGTATTTTTAGTAGAGACGGGGTTTCACCATGTTGACCAGGCTGGTCTTGAACTCCTGACCTCAAGTGAGCCGCCTGCCTCAGCCTCCCGTAGTGCTGGGATTACAGGCATGAGCCACCATGCCTGGTCTGTATTTTTTCACCCTTGGTAGATTAATATACTCTCTAGAAGATGCATGTATCTGAGTTTTAGAAGCAAAGAATTACAGTAATCTGGGTCCTATATCCTTAACTGGATCAAGTGGGAATGTGTGTCTATTTGGGCGTGGGTGAATTTTAAGAAGCCTAGGAAAGAGGATAAACAATGCCAGATTTCAAAATAGGCATGAGCAAATGTGAAATACCATGCATTTTTATTAAATTCTATTCCAAGAAAAATAACTATTTCATTAATAAACCGAGGCATTTGGCACATTTTCTCATAACACAGGCACCAAAGTATAAGTTAGAGAGGAATAGAAATCTTCAGCAAAACTCTTGGTGATCTTGGTGTTCAGTCCTCTTGCTGCATCTCCGCACCCAATCCTTCAGGGTCTGAAGCCCACATTCTAATTTTTGTCTTCTGATTTACAAAACCCAAAGCTTTGAAGAGACATTAAAGTTGTTCTCGTAGTTTTCTTGGTTACAAATAACCTTTGCTCTCTCTTTCCTTCTTTAAAAATTCCTCTTTCTTGTTTCTGTAAATTTCAAGTAGATATTATGAAAGAAAGCAATCTGATTAAATAAATTCAAATAAAGGACATATGGCTGATAATCTCATTAAACTGTCCCAGGATTAGATTTTATTTGAAAGGAGGGGTTATTCCTAACTTAAGTGAATTGGTAATTAGCACAGAATCTGGAACTTCAAGCATGGTGGTGGTGAAAAGGGTGGGGAATTATATATTGGCGCTTGCTGTCACTATACTCAGCCAGCAATTTTGAGTTATCATCACCTATTGCCTTTGAGACTATCTCCCTTGATGCTAGTTTTCAAATCAGGGTAAGAGCAAAGCCAGGTCGCAGGACAGCCTCAGTTTTCCTTTGGAAAGTCTTTTTATTTCCTTGTGAGATTTGCCCCTGTATTGTCACCGTGCTTGTGCATCAGGGTTGTTGGCTTCATTACCCTGCACACGCTTCGTGTGCAATTATGTTTTCCAATCCCTTTCAGCCTGGTGTGCTCATGCCTCAGAAAATCAAAAAGTCCATGTCATCTGAAGAAGAGAATTCTGAGCAGGTTGTCTTCATGCAGTTGTCTCGTTTGCCTCCAATTTGTTCAGGCAGAATTATGATATTGTGCATGGTTTGACGGTTATAGCTTTTCAATTGCTTACAAGAGATGATAGTGATTAAGTCTGTTTGCAAGATGGGGACAGCTGAGAGGCTTCACTTGATATAGTATAGATTTTTCCAAAGGAGAAATTATTAACAGAAATTGCTGATTTAAGTCTGCATGCATTCCTTGAGAAGTTAAGTAATTTTACCTGCTAACTGGCCAATATGGATATTGATAATTAAAAGCAGGCATTTCACAAAATATTAACTGCCAATTTGAAAACTGTTGGAGCATTGACCTATCCTCACAGTATTTCCACCCTTCGGGTATCCTGAAGAAATTAAGAAGAAATATTGGCTAATACTAATCCTTGCTGTAAAGAGCAACTTTTGTAGGTTATTCTGCCAAGAATCTATGGTTTTAAGCAATTCACAAAGAAGGCCAGATTGGTGTGCATTCTTCTTACTTCAATATTTCTGGTTCAAATTATTCCTTGCAACAATCAGTTCTGTCAGAAGAGTGGGTGTACATTATACTGGTATTTAGATGGTGGGAGTAGAAGGCTGTTTCCAATTCCAAGCTATATTGAGGAGTAATTATCTGCAATGGAATAGATCTGTTCAGAGATAAAGCCAATGACTTAACCCTTTGAAACACTTTTCATCAGCAAGAATGTTTTATTTTAAATGTGGTTCATCACGAATCTCTTGTGTGCATCGTGTGTTTGTGTGTGTGTACGCATACACGTATGTGTTTCATTTCCCAAACCCTAACTGTAAAGACATATTGAAGGTTACATTTTAAATAAATATTTTTATATGTGTAAGAATGCGTAGTTATGTTTGTAATTCTAGACACTCATGGACAGAAAGATTTTATGCTACAATTTAAGGGAAAGCCTTTTTCACTCTGTATTCATATCATGGTGAATATTTTAACAACCTTTATGATTCACTTTTCTCTGCAAGAGAAACGTAATGACCTACTAACATCCCTGCATTGTCATAAAAGTTTTATTTCAAAGAAGTTTAGATTTCACCCAGTTAGAACGTATATGAAATAATACAGGTTTCTTTTAGGCTTAATGTTGTAATACTGTTGTTTGCTTATGTAGAAACTATTACATAAAGCCAGGTTTTCTGTCATTCTTTTGGAATTCAACTTTATAAAAATCCAGAGATGCTCAAACAACTACTCTTTCCGAGTTAAATATTTCATCACTTTAATCTTGGCATTTTCTTTGCTGAAAATTCAGATAAAGTGAACAACCAAGCATTATGAGAACTGTAACTGGGTCTACCTAAAATTCTTATTGTTGCTGAATTAGAGTTAAAATAAAGGTGTTTGTCATATAAGGAATGTGTGTGTGTGTGTGTGTGTGTGTGTGTGTTTCCTAGTACCTTTAGCAAACATCAAACCTACTGAAATTTTGCATTTCAACATGGGCCATAATAAAAGTAAAATTAAAAATGTGCTAAGCCTCAATTTCCTAACAATTTTAGATTTACCCATTATACTCATAATCACATGACCTCACAGAAAGGATGTAAAGACATGATGAATGTTGAAGTATAATATAGGCTGAACTTATTCAATTTATTAATAGCGAATCTAATTCTGGGAATAATAACAGCTAATTAAACAGAATTACTATTAATTGAATCTTTGTCATGTTTTATGATAAGTGTTTTATGAACATTTGTATTTAATCCTCAAATAATAATGAAAAGATAAAGTGTAATTTTAGTCTTTTCTTCATTAAAATAAGGAAAGTGAACATCAAAATGTCCATACAATTTGTCTAAGATATTACAGATACTAAGCAAGGAAGGGAGTATTCCAGTCATTTCTCTCACTACCACACCATTAGATTTTGCATTCATAAAAATAACGTGGTTTTTGTTGTTGTTTTGTTTTGTTTTTTTCTTTGAGACAGAGTCTCACTCTGTCGCTCAGGCTGGAGTACAGTGGCATGATTTCAGCTCACTGCAAGCTCCGCCTCCCAGGTTCAGGCTATTCTCCTGCCTCAGCCTCCTGAGTAGCTGGGACTACAGGCGCCCGCCACCACACATGGCTAATTTTTTTGTATTTTCAGCAGAGAAGGGGTTTCACCATGTTAGCCAGGATGGTCTCAATCTCCTGACCTCTTGATCCACCTGCCTTGGCCTCCCAAAGTGCTGGGATTATAGGCATAAGTCACTGTGCCTGGTCAAAAATAATGTGTTGTTTTTTTTTTTCTCTCAATGAATTTTTAGAAAGTCATGGATAAAATTCCAGAAATATAGAATATATATATACACACGTAAAATGTGTAACTATATATTAATTATCTAAATAAAAGAAGTGGGTATAAAAAAAAGAAAGCAGAGATCCTAAGGAGAAAAACAAGGTAAGGACTAGGGATTGGAGAGCCTGGCTTGGGGTGAAGGCCTCCCATTTGGAACAGAGTGAACTAGAGAGTCCTCATGGAGAAAGTGTTGTGTTAAGTCTTGGTGACAGTGTGGGGTGGGAGTTGAGAGTAGGTAAGAAGATATTTGTAGGGCAGGAAACCGTCAATACAAAAAAACAGTTGGGATGGGGAAGAAGGCCAGACATTTACAGACCTTTGTAAGTCATTGCTGAATTTTGTCTTTATTCTAATGAGAAGGGATGCCACAAGGAGGATTTGAAAAGAAGAATTACATGATGTAGCTTATATCTTCACAATATCACTTAACAACTCTGCTGCAAATAGGCAAGGAGTTCTGGGTCAGAAGCAGTTATCTGGCTAATGCAATTGTCTAGTTGAGAGATGTCAGTGGGTTGGATTAAGGTAGAAGCAGTAAATATAGGGAGAAGATTATTTTGGTTATTTTGAAGATAGAACTGACAATACTTGAAAGTAGATTGTGTCTGGGATATGAAAAAAAGAGAAGAGTCAAATAGCCATGTTCAGGTGGGAGATGGTGCGTAGGTGGAGGGTTTGGGGCTACGCAGGTGCTCCATGGAGTGGAAGTCTGAGGAAGTTATTTTCTGATTGCTTCCCTTTTCTCAGAGAAATACAAGATGAGATCATCAGCTCAGTATGCAGATAGGTTAAAAAACTTTAAAAGTTCATGGAGAAAAAAACTAAACATATAAACGATCACCTAGGAGAGTGAATGAAAAAATGAACTGGGGTAATAGAGCATAATTATTTGACAGCAAAAAGTTAGAGATCACAAATTTGACATGAGCTCTGACAGCATAGTATTCTATTAATTCTAGCCACACTGAGATGCAGATGCAGGTGTAAAACATTTGCAGAGTTGAATTTAACCAGACATGGGGTTTTGGGCATAGCATTGACTATGGGGAAGAGGGACAAGGCAGTGGTGAAGTTCAGTTGACCACGTAAATGAATTTGAAACGGGTCCACTGGTACACAGACTTTCTCCTGCCTCTTCCACCTCTCAGATACCAAGACCAACTCTTCCTCACCCTCCTCAGCTTACTTAACCTAATGACAATAAGGATAAAGACCTAGATGATGATCCACTTCTACTTAATGAATAGTAAGTGTATTTTCCCTTTTTCATTATTTTCTTAATGACATTTTCTCTTCTCTAGCTTAAGAATACATTATACAATACAAATAACACAAAAAATACGTGTTGACTGTGTTAATAGTAGGGCTTCCAGTCAATAGTAGGCTATTAGTAGTTCAGTTTTGGAGGGGTCAAGAGTTATACATGAATTTTCGACTGCACAAGAAGTCTGCACTCTTATCCCTCACATTGTTTAAGGGTCAACTGTCTATACAAGGTTCTGTTTATAACGATTGTCTACAGAATTTTGGCCGAATAAGAAGGGAAGTGAGAGCATTAGGTAGAGTAACCACATAATTTATTATCTAACCTACAGCACTGTTAATTATTATGCTGAGCTAACAGGTTTAAACCAAAACTCTCCTGGGAAAACCAGAACATATGATCACTCTAACATTAGGGGGAATGGGGCAATGAAAAGGCAGTGGGATGAATGGCTTGTGAGTCTATGTGGGGATCAAAAGATTGCTGAAGACAGGCTACTAGAAAGAAATGAGTTAGCATGGTAGTAAGGGTCAGAAGGAGACACAATTGAAATTGAGAGTATAGAAGGTTTTCAGCTGCTATTAACCTAACTATGAGTGTATGAGTAAGTAACTGAGGTAGGTGGAGATTAAGATAACTCCAAAGGAAGTAAAACATGAAGAGGCCCATCGAAGGAAAGGTTTACACAGATATTCACAAAAATTATTAGAGGAATACTTTGGCGCATGTGACATTCACCTGGGGGCTAATGTCATCAGGGAATAAAGGGGTTTGATTTGAGATCAGTGGGCACTTGCACAAGAAAGGAGAGAGAATGGTTTAGTCTGAAGACTTGAGATTTAAAGGGGGAAAACGGTGGATTTTAGGAAGGAGGAAGTAAGAATTGTTTCAGAACTTCAAAGAGAGGCAAAAAGCGCACCTTCTCCATTTCCAGCCCACGATACCAAGCTTGTTGGTGAGATACAGCTGCTATATGACACCCCAAGACGAGTTGTATAATCAGCGGCAAGCCAGGGCAAGAAGGAGAATGAAACCTTCTTCGGAAAGATAAGGTATAAGCATTTTGACTGTGTCATCAAAACCATAGAAGGGATTAAAATGATGCTGAGTGGGAGGGATATGAGCAGGGAGTGGGAGATGCAATCAGAAAAGTAACCCCATACTCTACAGGGAGATGAGAAATAAACGTACGAGATGACTGACATTCCAGCAATAAAGCGCATGATGACATTGGTCCTTTCAGTCACACGGCAAATAATGATGGACAGAGCTGCGGAGGACAGCAGCTGGGCAGTCCTCTCCAAAAGGCTTGAAGGCCCTCTTTTTTTCCTCTTGTATGTCCCCTCCACCGACAGGAAGTAATCTCCAAGAGGGACACATTCTTTCCGGTCTTAATCACATCAGAATTCCTAGCACCTAAAACAATGCTGGAGAATAGTAAAAGAAGGACAGATGATGTCAGAGAGGACATTCCTGTTGAGAAAGATAGTAATTGTAAATCTAAGTGAAAGCCATATGCCAAGGAAGAGAGAAACTAAACAGAACAGAGGATACCAGAAAGAGAGTACATCACCATCCTGAACAAGGGTTAGACAGGCTGAGACATAAGACTTGAAGCTTCTGGCTATCACCTGATGAATCAGAACATATCAGATTGAGGAAAAGAAAATCTCAAGCGGCCCCTCTAAGGAGAGGAGCTTTCTGCATCACTTCTAGCTTTGAATTCCGTAAGGGTCATTTTCACATGTCTGATTATTTGCTGGTGAGTGATAGAAAGTGAATTTGAGTCATTGCTTGTGGAGGTCTTAGTCCTTTCAGCAAAGAACTTGATTGTTTTCTGAATGTGACAGAGATTATCTACTAGGCCATGGCCTTCTGCAACATTCTCCAGACCTCTTTGAAGTTAAATGTCAGGATTGTGTCTCGTTCTGATCAATGGACTTTCAGTAGATGTTCTGTGTGTGGAAGTGTTGTGTGTACCTTCTGGAACAAGTCAGTTTAAAGCTTGTGTGCCTCCTCTCTCTTCTCCTGATGGTAGTGAATTTACAAGCCAAGTGTAGCTACTAGCAGAGAGTCACCAGGCACCATGCAACTGAGAAATAAACTGTTGATATGTTATGACTCTGACAGGCTGGGCATGTTTGTTATCACAGCGTATCCTGACTATTGTGAATAATGCACAACACAGAATAATGACAGTGGATATAGAAAATATTTTTTTAAAGTTCCAGGATACTTGCACAGGATGTGCAGGTTTGTGTACAGGTAAACGTGCCGTGGTGGTTTGTGGCACCTACCAACCCACATCGCCTAAGTATTAAGCCCCGCATGCATCAGCTGTTCATCTCAATGCTTTCCCTCCCGCTGCCCCCTGACAGGCCCCCGGTTGTGGTGTTCTCCTCCCCTGTGTCTATGCATTCTCAGTGTTCAGTTCTCACTTATAAGTCAGAGTGTGTGGTTGGTTTCCTGTTCCTGTGTTAGTCTGCTGAGAGTAATGGCTTCCAGCTTAAGGAAGATTCTCACTTGCTTTTTTGCCTTTACTTTCTAAGTATCATTGGATTTAACTGTCTGGTACAAAGGAAATAATAAACAACTTTCACTGGGGTTTAGAATTCCAAATGTATTATAATAGCTTTAAGTTTATTTTGCATTATACAGGTGATATCGTGATATCACAAAATTAAGAAAAATACAGAAATTTTACCTGTAATCTCACTCTCCTAACCACTGCAATGACTACTATCAAATATATACATGTACTTCTAATGTTTGTTAACATTATTACAAGAACAATTTTTATTTTTTCCAACTTAACACTATATCCATAGTCTTACAAAATATTTATAAATTTTCTTTTAATGGCACATATTTTGATTAAGTAAATAGGCTTTGATTTAATTAACTACTCCTCTATTTAGCAAATACTGAATTATTATACACAAGAAAAGTATAGTTTTGGAAATAGCTTTCTTCTCTTGTTCTTATTTTCCCTCATGCTGTCCCTTGGGATAAATTGCAAGAAAAAATAATCAGTGTTCTCTCTGAATGAATCGTTTTTCTTAACATGAGCATATCAATTTCATCCAAAACTTCCTTAATTGCTATATTGTAATTTAAATTTTTTTATTTTAATGGAGGTAAATGGCACTTTATTATGTAAAGTTAGCACCTATATTTAAAGAAGAAATTTCAACCTTAGGTAGTTTTTCATAATTTTTACCAGTTTGTATATTAGGGTACAATTCATTACAATAATAGGTTGAGAATTTATATCATGTCAGATGATGTCGTTACCTAAAATTAAATGTTATTTAATTTAAAATTTTCCATTACGTTTAAAGTCAAACATTTTCTGGAAGAACACATCTCTGATTTTATAATAATGACCCTTGGAAAAAATAACACAGAAAAGCATTACATGTTGTTATATATGTGCATGTTATATATGTATAACATATATTTATGTTATATATGCATGCTCTTCAGTGATTAAAAGAATCTACTGTGTTTTATTTTGTATTGTATTTTAAAGAATTTTTAGAGCTATTAAACTAAAAACAAATAAGAAATGTTTAAATGTGGGCAACATTTATTTAAATATATTAAATATAATGCTATTAAAAAACATCATTTACATATACATATATTAAACTATCCATGTAATATACATCACTGCATAATAAATTATTTTTAATTTAAAAACTCTACCAGAACTTAATAGTTTACTTATTTTAGCATATTGAAAGCTATTTTGACTAAAACGCTAACTCAATGAGAAGGCAAATATTTGAATGACTAATAACAAACAGCAAAGGAAAAATTGGTTTGGTTACTTCTTTTTTTTTCATTTATTTAGACAAACATGATAAAAATAAAGTTCTGTCTGCATAAATGTATGGTGATTAATTCATTTTTAGTTACTCTTCAAAATTACTGATTTTATATGTCTGCACTTACTTGAGTGACAAATAACAAAGAAGAAACCTAAGTTGTGTAAATTAACAAAGCAAAATATAGCTCATAGATTTTTGTAAAGGAGAAAAAGTAAGAGTTTCCAGTACAGAGCTGAAGTGACTAAATCTGCATCTTCCTATGACTTCCCCTTTGACATTGTTGTTAACTCGTGATTTCACATGAACCATCTTTGTTCTATCTTTGTTATTTTCAAAGATCTTGCTAATAACTTAAGAATTGTTCTGCCAGTATGTAGCTACAAAACTAGGGTAGTGGCCTAAATATCTATTTCAATAAAAATAAATGTGAAAATAGGTGATAACAAATACATATATCTTCCCAACATATTCCGAAATACAAACTCTCTGCCCTAAGTTGTTAGGTGGAAGGTTACTTGGAAGCGTTCACTAAATGAGTACTCACTTTTAAAAATATGTCTTTTATTACACTTTGAAGAGTAGAAGGATCGACTCAGATGCTGCCTCAGTGTGAATGTCAACAGGAATTGCCTGTGGCTAAGGCCTTCCGTCCCACAGAAGCCCCAAATGCTAGGGTCGCTGTCTCCGTAGCAAGTTAACATGTCTCTAAAAATGTCCCCTTGCTTTGAATGGCCAACATGAAGTTTAAAAAGAGTCAGAATAGGATGTGGGAAAGCACCAGTACTAAAAAAAAAAAAAAAAAAAAAAAAACATAAACAGCTCTTCTCCATCTAATTTGAAGTGCCCAACTTTGATTCACTGTTTTTTTCCCAATCTTTGATGAAGAGAAGAAAAATTATCAATGGGGTTTTTCAAAGTATTGTGAGAAAATTCGCCCTTCAGCCACTTCAGATTTGGCATTTTCTTTATCAGCTTTATTGATATTTTATAGATATGGCATCAGAGGTGCATCTATGTCATAGGAAATAAATCCTGTTTCAGAAATTCACTATGAAAGTCATTGTCACAGGTTTCATCCTTTGTCCTTCACTTAGGTGTTATGATGGTGTTTCTGCTGGACTAAGTCAGCTGAAGAGTTTACAGGAGGATATATTAGTCTGTTCTCATGCTGCTAATAAAGACATACCTGAGGCTGGGTAATTCATAAAGGAAAGAAGTTTAATGAACTCACAGTTCCACATGTAATCCTAGTTCAGGAGTTCCAGATGCCTCACAATCACAGCGGAAGACAAAGGAGGAGCAAAGGGATGTTTTACATGCAGGCAGGCAAGAGAGCTTGTGCAGGGGAACTCCCCTTTATAAAACCATCAGATCTCCTGAGACTTACTCACTCTCATAGAACACCATGGGAAAGACCTGTCCCCATGATTCAATTACCTCTGAAAAGGTCGCTCCTACAACACATGGGAATTATAGGAGCTACAATTCAAGATGAGATTTGGGTAGGGACACGGCAAAATGAAATCAGAGTGTTTTTCTCATCCTGTTTTATGATTGCCTCCAAGCAGAAAGGCATGCAGATAAGAGAACATGTATTCCTATCAGCTTGCAATAACCTTTGCCTTCTTACTCAAGATTCAGCAGCTCGATATTTCTCAATTCTTAAACTACGTGTGAATATCCCAGGGTCCCCATTGAAGGTACTGAGATTCTTAATTTAAAATTAGGGAAGTAGATAAAACACTAGAACACTTACCCTGAAACACATGATTTAATCACGTAAAACCATTGAGTAGAACCTGTTAGGCTCTGGCAAACTGGCACCTTCTCAAATCGAAATATTTCATGAACGTGCCCAACTTTCTCATTTATTATTGGAGCACATTCTCTTCCATAACCTTACCCTGCACATGTACAGACCCTTGCATTTCAGTAACAAAGAGTCCAGCCACTGCTCTAATTTTTCTAATTGCACATGTCAAAAAGACAGACTTGTCCCTGAATTAATGTAATCTGAGTTTGAAGGGCAAATGTTGTCTTAGCTATTGGCTTTGTAACAAGCACCTATGTCAACCTTAGTTTTTTATTTCCTTTTTTTTTTTTTTTTTGAGACAGAGTCTTGCTCTATCACCCAGGTTAGAGTGTGGTGATGTGATCTTAGCTCACTCCGAGGCTCAAGCAATGCTGTCATCTCTGCCTCCCGAGTAGCAGGGACTACAGGCATGTGTCACCACGCCCGGCTAATTTTTATACTTTTTGTAGAGATGGGGTTTCACCATGTTGACCAGGCTGGTCTTGAACTCCTGCACTCAAGCAATCTGCCTGCCTCAGTCTCCCAAAGTGCTGGGATTACAGGACTGAACCACTGTGCCCAGCCCTCTACTAACTTTTTAAAATAATATCACTATCGGCCGGGCGCGGTGGCTCAAGCCTGTAATCCCAGCACTTTGGGAGGCCGAGACGGGCGGATCACGAGGTCAAGAGATCGAGACCATCCTGGTTAACACGGTGAAACCCCGTCTCCACTAAAAAATACAAAAAACTAGCCGGGCGTGATGGCGAGCGCCTGCAGTCCCAGCTACTCGGGAGGCTGAGGCAGGAGAATGGCGTGAACCCGGAAGGCGGAGCTTGCAGTGAGCTGAGATCTGGCCACTGCACTCCAGCCTGGGCGACAGAGCGAGACTCTGCCTCAAAAAAAAAAAAAATAATAATAATAATAATAATAATAATAATATCACTATCACCAGCTGTACTGGTTTGCCAGGACTGCCATAAAAAGAACCACAAACTGGGTACCTTAAAGAAGAGAAATATGTTGCCCCACAGTTTTAGAGGCTAGAAGCCCAAAATCAAGATGTTGGCTAGAGTTGGTTTCTTCTGCTCACCATGGGAAAATGGTTGAGGACCTTCCTGTAAAGTCTTGTGGATTGCTGGCAACCTCTGACCTCCCTTAACAATATCTGTGACCTCCCTTAACAATATCTCTGACCTCCCTTGACTATGGCAGCATATCCCCGATTTTCACATGGATTCCCACTGTGTGCCTTTCTGTATCCAAATTTTCCCTTTTTGTAAGGATATCAGTCAAATTGGATTAGTCTGGTATAACCCCATCTTAACTAATTACATCTGCAATGACCCTGTTTCCAAATAAGGTCACATTCAGGGACACTGGAGGTTAAGACTTCCACACATGAATTTTATTGAGGGACAAAATTCAACCCATAAAATTGACCAATAATTTCTTGTGGGTAACAAATACTTGATTCATCATTTGATATTGCTTCTAGTCTCTTAAATTGCAAGTTTCTCCATTTCTGTTACTTATTTATGTTTTGAAGACACATCTCCAATGCATTTTCATTTTTTCCATGAAACCAGAGCTGTAATTTATTTATTCATCCAATAAACATATATTTATTGAGCATATATTATATGTTAGAGGATCTTCTGGGTGCTAGTGACACAATGTAAAACAAGCTTTAAGTGTCTCCAGTTCTGGTGAACTGACAGGTAAATTGGAAACAGAAAAGAAACGTTTATAATAAGGACATTTTAGATATTAAAGTGAATAAACTATTCTTCTTCTAGGTACAGAACACTGAGAAAGAAGTCAAGGCTCGTTTGCTCTAATTTTCATGACTTTCCCAAAGCCTAATTTTTCATGTTTAATTATCAGTCTTGGGGACAATCTGACATTCCAAAACGATTAGTTCCTAACAAGAGGAAAAGACTCCACGAAAGTGCATTTCAAGGGCTTGCTGAGCATCCGCGGGCCAGCGGCCTCAGATGCATTATTTTTGGCTTGGATTATATCCTTAAGACTTTGAACAAATATTGCTCAGAAATATGAATGGAGAATACTCATTCTAGAAATAGTTTCCCCCTTATGCTTTGTTCTTTGCCACAGCAATTTAAGCAAACCATTCTTCAAGAGACACACTAGGATGAGATTCAAATGGACCGGAGCGGATGAGCATCATGGGGATGAAGAGAAAGAGGAGAAATCCATTAAGTCTCAAAAATAGCAGCAAGGGCACAAACAGGCTGGGTGACAGTGAATTCTGTCCCCGTGAAGACCGTCCTTCCAGGTGAGCAAGCAAATCCGATTATTAAACTAAAAATAGATAGCTTGACATCACTGCTCATCATGTATTATTGGGAAACATCTATGTGAAAAAAATACGCTTACTTTTAAATTTTTGTTTACAAGTTAAAAATCTGGCATCTTTAAAAAAGTTAACTGTGGCAGAAACAAGTTTCGATCTGTAAGAAAGACCGAGGAGGGCCCAGGTATCTTGCTTCAGAGGTATTGATAGTTCCAATATATTGATATCTTTGCAAGTATTAAGAGAGTCTAATGCAATGAAGGGTACTCTAGGACACAAAACTGAGTCTTGCAGCACCTTAAGCTGAGAGCAGTCTAACAGAGAGAAATCTTTATTTATTTATTTTTTTTTTTTGAGACGGAGTCTCTCTCTGTCGCCCAGGCTGGAGTGCAGTGGCCGGATCTCGGCTCACTGCAAGCTCCGCCTCCCGGGTTCCCGCCATTCTCCTGCCTCAGCCTCCTGAGTAGCTGGGACTACAGGCGCCGCCACCTTGCCCGGCTAGTTTTTGTGTTTTTTTTTAGTAGAGACGGGGTTTCACAGTGTTAGCCAGGATGGTCTCGATCTCTTGACCTTGTGATCCGCCCGGCTTGGCCTCCCAAAGTGCTGGGATTACAGGCGTGAGCCACCACGCCTGGCCACAGAAACAAACCTTAAATAGGCACTAAGAAGAGAATGGAACACAGTATATAAACATACTTAGCTTGACTGACTATTGCTAGATTGCCCTGCAAAAATGGGTCAAAGCAGCCTTCACTTCTACCAGAAATGCATGAGGGTTCCTTTCATTCCATGTAGTTGGAAACCTATGGATACTCCTGACCAGTGAATTATGGGCAGAAGTTGCATGCATCATTTATTGGCTTATACAACGCCCCAGTTCCCCACAACTAACTCCCCCATTTTCAGCTCAGAAGGCTCTTCTTTTCCCACCTGCATGGTGATCAACAATGTTCAGTTGGTTGTGATATATGAGCCTGGGTTCCCAAGTGCATGAGTGGAGGACTACAACAATGTAATTTACATGTGGTATGAGCAATAAATAAACCTTCAGTGTATTTAGCCACCAAGGTTTTTGTGTTATTCATCTTCATAGCTAATGTTTGCCCATCCAAACAGTTAGATAGACTTTATGATCACACCAACATTTGACATTAGCTGGATTTGTAATTTTTTTTCAGTCTTAGGTATACAAATGTATATGTCATTTTAATTTGCATTTCCCTGGCATTATTCGATGTATTTTATTATATGATTGTAAGATTTTAAAGTTTCCTCTTCTTTAACTTTCCTATTCCTAGATACTACCCATTTTCTACCTTTAATTATTGATTTTCATGCACTTTATTTCGGTTTTGCTCTTTCTTCTCAGTTTTAGCTATCTCAATATTTTTCCTATTCTGGCAACTTGTTTTTAACTTTATGTCAAAAAGATAATGTCTTACACTTTTGTCCAACAATTTTATAGTTCTGTACTTTTCATATTTAGTTCTTTAATCCATCTAAAGTTTTATTTTCTTCCATAGAAGAAGTAGTTTCCTCAATACCATGTATTAAACAATCTGCTTTTTTAAACTATTGATTTACAGAGCCAGCTTTCTGGCATACCAAGTCCTCATTTTTTGCAAGGTGAATATTGGCTCAAATTTTTAAAATATTTTCCCTTGGGGATCTCATTTGGCAAGAGCATCTCCTTCCTATGGTTTTCATATTTTGCGACTGGCAGTACCCACCCACAAGAATTGAGTGCTATGCAGATTGATACAAAGACATCTATCATTGTATAACCCAGAATATTTTTGACACCCCTCCACAGCAGATTCAATAGTTCAAAGGAATATCAAAATTACATGAATCTTGTATACTATTTTGGGAAATGGTGAAGTTAAAGCACCCTGAGAATGGGATATTTTGGTTTGGGCTCCCCAAAAGCAGACCCTGAGGCAAGAATTTGTATACAACGCACATCATTTATTTTGGAAGTTAAAGAGGCCAGGTACGGAGGTGGGAAGTGAGATTTTAAAAAACAAGGCAGCTAATAAAAGGTGTCTACTACTAGTGGCACTAGAAACTAGAGACTCCATTAGAGAAACTCTGGGATTCAATGTAGAACACAAGTTTTATAGTTATCATACATGAAGGGTAAGAGGGCTACGGTATTTACAAATGAAAACATTTTTTGAGAGCCACAGTCCTGGTCTTCAGTGGCCATTAAAGGGGCTCCAGCATCAGGGCAAAGCTCTTGGGCATTGGTGTGCAGGTTCTGGCCATTTGGTGTACAGCGACATGAGCGGGACTTGGGAGGCAAGGATGATGGAAGTCAGGGGACATCAACAATTGCTGCCACAGTGAACGTAGATTATTACTGAATGGCCTTATTTAATAGAAACAGAGGACCTTTAACCAGGGCTTCTCAAGTTTAGTTAATAGATGGACCCTTTGAAATAATCACAAAAATCCTACAGAATAATATTCATATGAATATTCTTATTTAAATATGGAAATATTAAGGCATAGAGAGGTTGGAGAAATTTGCCAAAATTTCAGAACCAGGTTTTGGGTTTGCTAATTCTTTCAGGAATTCAGGTCATGGTGAGATTCAGACTTTTTGATATAAATGTTTTATTATTTGTCTTGATTCTCCATTTTATTTGCAAAATGGTCTGTGAATATGTATATGTACGACATATATATGACAATAATTTAAATGTTTTGTTTTTACAAAGTGAGAGAAACAAATAAGATGTGAAATCTAAATGTTGAATTACGTTATGGTTGAAATGTAGTAACACAAATAGGAAACATTATCCAAGCAGTAAGTAAACCTCATATTTAATGTTCTCCTTATTTTCTCATTACCCACAATGTAAAAGTATTGCAAAGTGCTCACCTGAGAGAATATTTGCCACAAACTATCCTTAAAATCTCCCATAGGAAACCTTAGTTTTTGTTGTTTTTTTTTTAGTTTAAACACAGTGCCAGATGCTACAGTGTTTTTTGGAATCCTATTTTCCCCACTCTACTGCTTAGTCACAGTCATTTACTGTTTCTTCTTTAGAAGTAAAAGATAAAGCAGTACACTGTCATCCTGATTATGTGGTGTGGCTTAATATTCTATTTTGGATCCACTACCATACTGTTTGCAAAACAGGTCACATTCGACAGTTTTGGCTGTTTTCTGCCTGTACTTTTTCCCTTGGGTTGACAGTACATTTTAAAATTCTTCTCTAGGATCTTTTATTTGAAAGATAATAAAAGAAGATACACACCATTCTTAGTCATAAAAAAACTTAAAATGGAACAAAATGTTACAGATTTCTTAAAAAAAATCTTTCTCCTAGGGTAAGCGATGTTTAGTTGTTAACATTTCACGTCATGCTGTCTACAATCATATGGCATGGGCCACCAAACCAGAGTCCCATGAATTAATATCACTGATGATACAATATATCTTTCTTTATGGGTTTGTGTAAGAAAGATTCTTTTCATCACCCCAACATATTATGCCTTGCTATCCTATGTTGTAGACTTTTACAAATGAGAAAATTAAGGTAACTATCCCAGAATCAAAGAAAACCAGTAAATAGCAGATATATGAGTTAAATTCATGACATCTCTAATATTAATATAACATTAATATCCTTTCCAGTATGCCATGCTTCAGGACTGTGTTTCCAAGTAAAGTATGAAACATTATCAACTTAAAAATCCAGCCAGTATAGGCAATCTCATAGAATTTCCTTATCGCCTGTAGGTGATCGTGACGTTTATGGGTATTTGCTCCTCAAATCTTGCTGCCAAATGAGCCAGAAGATAATACCTAATAAAGATGAGAAGTTTGTGTGATAATTACTGCAAAGAATCTCTCCTGATGATTCTTCCTAATGAGCCAGAAACAGAAAAAATGTGCCATAATGTTTGATAGCTAGAAGATATTGAAGCAATAGTCTGCTTTCAGGAAGTAGATGACAGTGAGGAGTGAATTAAGAGACTAATATTACTTGTGTGTTGCTATTTCTTATGCATTGCTTTAAGCCTTACTCTATTAGGGTATGGCTTAAAGGGCTAGAAAACATTATCTCTAGTTTCAAGAAACACACAGACACATTAAATGGATGATTGGTAAATAATTTGTGCAGATGGATTTTAGATAGAGGAGATATTTCTGTGGTCTGGTAAACAATGGTGGAAATAAAACAGATTCTAAAACTGAGATTTCCTGAAAAAGCAAAAGAAATGAGATGTAAGTTTTTGATGTTTCTCTTCAGAAAACTCATTTCTAAGTGATTCAGGGAGCCATAAGGTTATTAATTAAGAAAAAATGATATATCAAACAAGGCTGCCATAAACATGGTTTAATAATAAGTTTTATTTTATGCTAAATATTGTATGAGAAAAAATAATCAGTTGTATTTTATGCTAAATACGCTAAGAGAAAAAGGGTAGAGTGAGGACAGATTCATTAAAGAAAAGGCTTACTGTCATCTGATTATATTATATAAGGCTGTAGGTATGCTAAAGACTTGTACCAAAGGGACAGGTCATTGTTTTATAGAGTAGTAATCAAATCATTCCAACACATCTAAAAATAATGTCTTTTGCGGCAACTTGGGTGGAGCTGGACACCATTATATTAAGTAAAGTAACTCAGGAATGGAAAACCAAATGTTGTATGTTCTCACTTACAAGGGGGAGCTAAGCTATGAGGATGCAAAGGCATAAGAATGATATAATGGACTTTGGGGACTCACCGAGGAGGAGTGGGAGGGGGTGAGGGATCAAAACCCACACACTGGGTACAATGGACACTGCTCTGGTGGCGGGTGCACCAAAATCTTAGAAATCACCATTAAAGAATGTATCCATGTACCCAAACACCACCCATACCCCCAAAACTATTGAAATAAAATTAAAAAATAAAATTATCTGTAATTTTCAGATGGCATTTCTTCATTAGCAATTAGAATTTCTATAGTTTTCATTTGCCTCGCTTCAACTAAAAAAGGTATTCTGGTGAGAAATTGCTCTGCTCAAGACAAACAATATCTAAATTTGATTCATGGAATATATTGAAGCCCAAATGGGTACTATTCAAGCCATGCATTATATATTCTTAATTTTTATATTTTAGATTAATTCAGTTTATATTCAAATTTTCTAGATTTCTTTTCTTATATTTTTTAATATTTCTTTTTCCTTTTTAAGTTTCTTGTTCTTATATTATGTCAAAACTTTTTTGCCTGGTTGCTGCCTATCTCTGAATCAAAGCTGCTAAGATGTGATGACTTTATCATTGTAAGACAGACATAATAATTTTTAAAATAAAAATATTTTATTGTCTAAACATATTAATCCAGATATTCCAAGCAAAACTTATCTTTAACAGTCATTCAGCAGCTTTACAACACATAAACTCTTCGTGACTCTTGTCCACACTTTAATGTGTATTGAGTTTGTAATGTATTCCAAACAAACCATGTTATTTGTTCTGGGCAAACCTTATTCAAGAATCATTCAAATAATCACTGACTATTTAGTATGTGTTTCACATTCTAATAGAGATAGTGAACAAGATATAGTCCTTGCCATCATGGAGAGGCCATCATGGAGCTTACAGCAAAGAGAAGGAAACTCATCAAATCTATAGCCCATTTTCTAGGATCAATAAAATTTTGAGTTCATGCAGTACAATCAGTTCTGTAATTTAATTTATTGCTATATAATTCAACAATGATTTAAAACAAGAAATATCTATCAAAATAAGATGCCAAGAATCTCATAGCAATCCACGTTCTACCGTATAAACTGCTATCTCATAGCTAATTCCTGTCCCATATCCACCCTATTAAGTAGGTAGGTACTGGAAGTTAGAGCTGAGAAGCACCACTGAAGCATAATGATTGCAACTTCCATGTCCCCAGAGTTGAAACTAATATGGCTATTTCTATGGTTAGAATTTCCTTGTGTTGACAAACATTAATATGCTCAACTCAAAGAGTAATCCAAGCTTTTGGAGTCCACTGTTTACAAAATCATAGAATATCTTTTTTTAGAGAAGAGAATACACACTTATGAATACAAAATTAAATAACGGGACTTGAAAGAGGTTAATGCAAGGGTAGCCCTGAAATTAGTTGCCACTAATAAGAATTATAACAAAGAAAGATCATAAGTGCACACTCACTCACATAGACACACTCATACACACACAATCAAGTACAGGACTCTGCCATCTGTGAATAAAGTTTTGAAAATCATATGACAATATTAACAGATTTAATCCGGCTGTACATTAAAAATATAACTATGTAGAGTTTGTTCTAAGAATAATATAAGATCCTTTTATTTTAGAAAATATGTCAATTTACTATATTAAAATATTGAAGGAAAAATATATTATCAGTTCAAGAGTTGCCAAAAATTATTTACTAATTTACATAGCCATTCCTGATTTATAAAACAAAACAAAACAGTCTTCTTAAAAATCTAGACCTATTTGATAATTACACATCTGTAAAAAGTTCATCTTAAAATCAACAATTAATGGAGAAAATTCAGAAGCACTTTCATTTAAGTCAGAAATTTAACATTTTACTAGAATTCTTGGGCATGACAATAAAATAAGGGAAGGAAATAAAAAGACTTACACATTATACTGGCAAATAATTTACTAGAGAAAATTCATGGGAATTATTTTTTAAAAATCTATTGGAGATTATCAATGTTTAGAAAAACACTTAAGTACAAGGTAAACACATGAAATCAATGGCTTTCCAATAAGCCACTAATAATAAATTTTTAATGTAGTAGGAGAAACAGTCATAGCAGAAACTGATGAAGAACAGAATAGTTACCTAGTCTTAAAGTACCTCCCTACAGAAAAAGTATTAATTACAAAAAAAAAGTGTAACTTTATAGTGAAGAAGCTTGACAGAAATCATGTTAATCAAGTGATCAAAGTTAACATCACCAGCAATGGGACAAATTGAAATCACATAACTTCTGATAGAATGCAATGACAAAAACAAAGTACCCTTTCTGTGATATTTCTGCTAATATGCAAAATCTGAAGCTAATCAGGAAGAAAACATCAGGCAAACCCAAACTTGGTGGGTGGGGAGGCAGTGACAGAATAAAATATATGTTCCATAATCTTTAATGCATCAAGGTCACGAAAGTCACGGAAAGACTGAGAAACTCTTCCATCTTGAAGAAGATTAAAGAGACATGAAATTAATGTAATACATAATCCTGGAAAGGTTCCTTTTGCTATCAAGGACATGAAGACAACTGGAAAACCCAAATGAGATCTGAGGAGAAGGTGGCAGTCATATCTCAGTGTTAATTTTCTGATTTGGATGGTTATATCATGGTTATGTTGGATAATTTCTTTATTGAAATTATACACTAGAGTATTCAGAGGTGAAGGGCATCAAACAATTATTTCCTAAAAAACGGTTAAGGGTAAAAATATTCTTTGTCCTATTTTTGTAACTTTTCTGTAAGTTTGGAAGCATTCCAAAATATTTTTTAAAAGTTATGATTTTACCTTAATCAAGATATTTCCAAAACAGTCATATTTGTGAATGTTTTAATTAAAGTCCAGCCATTGAGAATTCTCTCAATTCACACGAAAATGTCACTGTTATTAAAGAAGTTTAGTTCTAAAATCTGATTGTTTTCCAATATGTTTTGCTACTGGTGAAAGTATATGTCACCATCTATCATGGAGGCTTGATAAGGTTTGGCTGTGTCCGCACCCAAACCTCCCCTTGAATTGTAATAATCTCCACATGTCAAGGGCAGGGCCAGGTAGAGATAATTGAATCATGGGGATGATTTCCCCCATACTGTTCTCCTGGTAGTGAATAAGTCTCACCTTAATCTGATGGTTTTATAAATGCGAGTTCCCCTGCACAAGCTCTGTTGCTTGCTGCCATGTAAGACTTGTCTTGCTTCCCCTTCACCCTCCACAATGATTGTGAGGCCTCCCCAGCCATGTGGAACTGGGAGTCCACTAAGCCTCTTTTTCTTTATAAATTACCCAGTCTCAAGTATATCTTTATTAGCAGCATGAGAACAAACTAATTCAAGGCTAATAATTCACTTGAAAAACAATTTATTGAGTCTTATGTATAGTGAATATCTACATATAAAAGAATTTGATATTAAGGCAATTGCCTCTTTGAAATAACTATGTTTGAGGTAAGATTATCACTTTAACTGGAATTATTCAAAAAAGTAATTAATGTTTTCATTCCTTTTCTATTTTGTCAGTGTATTCAGAAATGTAAAGAAAACCAGTTCAAAGTTCAAACACACACAGACACACAGAATCATATGTGTCCATGACCCCAAAAACCGTAACAAGTCTATTCCTTGTAAAATAATCATGGCCTTTGCTAGAACTCCCAGACCACTATTGTGCTTGTCCATAAGTTGGAGTTAGAGATAGAGCAGATTCCCAGAGCCCTGTGATTTTACAAGCCAGTGCCATCTGTTTACCATTGAACATTTCCTAAGGCCTACTTTCCACCGCTTTTAAGAGACTCCATCAAAGGTAATACCCAACTGCTCTTCTAAAATGCAAATGCTACAGATCATTCCACTTCGGCAAAATGTTTTGTTCTTGAGTCCCATGTTTTGAAAACTGCATAGCAAGGTCAGAAACAACCAAAAGGCAAAGTTTCTAAGAAGCAAAAGTGGCAAAGTTTATGATTGCTCTCATTTATCCCTTCAGTGGATGTTTTTCTCCTATGTCACAAAAGCTCTGGCCAGCCATTCATCAGTAATTGTTAAGGTGTTACCTAATTAAACTTCATTTTAACCTCAAGTGCATTTGTATTTTAGTATGAGAGTCTACATGAACTAAAATCCCTTCTGACTCACGGAAATAAATGTCCTTTGGAGAAATTTCAAGCATCATAATCATTGTTGAAAGGATATTTGGAGCAGAAACCTCCCGAGAAACCACATCGTGAAAACATGCCCCAGCCTGAGTTCATCTCACTTAGCTCCACAGGGCAGTGAAAGAAGAGGCCTCATTCTAGCATCTCAAGTAATTAGGGTCTAACAGCAGTTCTGTTAATTACTACATGGCTATGGACAAATGATGTGCATTTCTGAACATCAGTTGAGTTAAATGTATAATGAAGATAACAGTAGTTGTTTCTTAGGGTTATTGTTACAACTGAATATTATATTGCACATAAAGTGTCTGGCAGGTAGCAGGTGCTTCATAAATGACAGTTATTGGTTATAGTGTTTGCTCTATTTGCATTTTCATAGTAAAACGCAAAAATGTGATCTGCATCTTCATCGTTTTGGTTCTTTAAATAACTTTATTATTATTATTATTATTATTATTATTTAGCGATGGAGTCTCACTCTGTGACCCAGGCTGGAGTGCAGTGGTACAATCATAGCACAATGCAGCCTCAAAATTCTGGGCTCAGATGATTCTCTCACCTCAGGCTCCAAAGTAGCTGGAACTACAGTCAAGTGCTACCACACGCAACTAGTTTTAAATTTTTTTCTAGAGATGGGAGGCTCACTATGTTGCCCAGGCAGGTCTTGAAATCCTGCCCCCAGGCAATCCTCCCACCTTGGCCTCCCGAAGCACAGGGATTACAGGCTGAGCTACCATGCTTGGCCTAAATAACTTTCTTCTTTTATAATTTATGTTTTTATTTTCATTTTTTATTTTAGGCTCAAGGGGTACATGTGCAGGTTTGTTACAGCGGTAATTGCATGTCATGGGGGTTTGGTGTGCAGACAATTTTGTCACCCAGGTAATCAGCATAGTACCTAATAGGTAGTTTTTCAGTCCTCACTCCCCTTCCACCATCCCCTTTCAAGTAGGCCCCAGTGTTTATTGTTCCTTTCTTTTTGTCCATGTGGACTCAATGTTTAGCTCCCACTTATAAGTAAAAATATTCAGTATTTCATTTTCTGTTCCTGCGTCAGTTTTCTAAGAATAATGGCATCAAGCTCCAGTCATGTTGCTGGAAAGGATATAATCTCATTATTTTTATGACTGCATAGTGTTCCACGGTGTATATGTACCACATTTTCTTTAACAAGTCTACCATTGATGGGCATCTAGGTTGATTCCATGTTTTTTGGTAATGTAAGTAATGCTGCAGTGAACATACACATGCGTGTGTCTTTCTGGTAGAATGATTTGTACTCCTTTGAGTATATACCCAATAATGGGATTGCTGGGTCAAATGGTAGTTTTAAGTTTTTTGAGGATTATCCAGACTGCTTTCCATGGTGGCTGAACTAATTTAAGCCTGTCATGGTTTAGTGTGTGAAAACCACCAGAAAGTTAGAAAACAAGGTAAGGACATTATCCTCCAAAACACTAATAAATAAAAAAGCCACAGTTAAAATGTTTCTGGAGCACATTTCTTTATCAGGTTAACCAGTTTGCAAGCCAAGGAAAGAATAGAATTAACAACACTTTTCATTCTGAAAAACATCATTATGCCTAACTGTCATTATGCCTAAGCACCAGGAAGGGCTGAACTAAGAAGGCAGTGTCAGGGTCAGGTGCTGTGGCAACAGAAAGAAAGGGCAATACAAAGAAAACTTGATCCTTATATTTTCATTAGGATAATCTCTACTTGCAAGTAAGGTCTATGTGAGCTTTCAATTTGTATAAACTGTTAGGTGTTGATATGGTTTGGCTGTGTCCCCACGCACATCTCATCTTGCATTGTAGTTCCCATAATCCCCATGTGTCACGGGAGGGACCAGGTGGAGATAATTGAATCATGGGAGCTGTTTCCCCCATCCTGTTCTCGTGATAGTGAGTGAGTTCTCATGAGATCTGATGGTTTTATAAGGGGTTCTTCCCGCTTCATTCTCTTTCTGTTTTCTGCCACCTGTGAACAAGTACTTGCTTCTCCTTCACCTTCTGCAATGATTGTAAGTTTCCGAGGCCTCCCAAGCCATGTGGAACTGTGAGTCGATTAAACGTCTTTCCTTTGTAAATTACCCAGTCTCCGGTATTTTTTTATAGCAGTGTGAAAATGGATGAATACAGGTTCTTACAAGGAAAATGACTAGCATTAGAAAGATGAGGATTCTGGGATCTGAAATCTCTTCAGTGGAAGAGTGAGCAGAGTTTCCTTGGGCTTGGATTTGGCAAGAGGAAATTGGTCAAAAGCTTTGGATGACCTGCCAAACCTTAACTTGAGCCTGGTTTGAGGGGAAGGCAGTGCACAGACCATTGCAAGCCTAAGTGCATTGATTTAGTGTGAAGGTCTGTTGCCAGGCAAAGGTGAAAGAGGTCTCTTTTGGATATTTGTAATAGTAAAACTTGTGGGTTGGGCCTGGTGGTTGGAACTTAGTTATCCCTTTGTACAACTGTTGACAATTCATGGAGTCTAATGCTGTTCTTTAGGGACTAGCAAGGCCTCTGACTTCTGTCTGTGGCTTTTTTGGCACAAGAATGACATGGTGGATGCTGAAAGCTGTGGTTTGGTTTTGGTGGCATCTTGGTCTAACAGTGTATCTTGGCCTAATGTGATACATCCTGAACTATTTGGTAATCTATTGAGTATGTTGTTCCAGAGGCAAGAGCTGGTGATTTCTTAGAAGTATTTGGAAACAATAAGTTTTTCCCTTGTAATTTGGTCTTGATGAAGTTTTAACTAATTAGGGAACAGTGGAAGCTTGTACGGATCTAATGGAAACTTGTCCTATTCCAGATGTGACAGATTTTAGACTGTTGATTTGGGTTAATGAGTAAGATTTAGAAATAACTCTACATTATGATTTATCTTGGGGGCAAAGTTAGCATTCTAGCCTGTTTTTACTGTAGTGTGAAGCCAATGGTCAATTCAGGAGCTCTTCTTCCCCAACAAGTGATGCCTAGTGGGTTCCTGGCCCCCAGTGGCCAAGAGCTAAGGAAGCCTCAATCCTGTGTCTCATACTTTCTGACGTTTCAGCTTTGTCATCAGATTAGACTGGACTGGTGAATTTAGTAGGTCTTCAGGTAGATAAATAAAGTTCATAGAGATTAAATGCTCAAACTCTATGAATGGATACACATGTGCACTTGTATTTGAAATATGGGGAAAAAACATCACCAAAGACTCTTGCCACTTTCAGGGTCTGTGTTCATTTGAAAATTGAATCAATGCGTGGCTGTCTCCATCATTCTTTTATCATTACCAGTGGCTGATGGTGGGGTCATGAAGGTGCTCCATTTGGGACCTGGTAATGGCAATCCAGGGATTACATACCCTTGTTACCATGTGGGATAGAATAATGATAGAACTTGTAGGTTATGTAATCAAATATAACCATATCCCTGGACTAATGAGTCCTCTTAGTGCTATAATTGTACAATTTCATGTTCAAGACATAGTATTGGTACTATCTAATAAGTGGTAAAGTTTTTGCAAAGAAACTAAACATGGGATGCTGATATTTTTCCTGTAATGAAGTTTATCTGGAACCTCACATTCTGAGTATTCTGTTAAGATATATATGTACGTGTCTGTGTCTGTATATGTGTATGTATATGTATACATGTTAGCAGATATATATATACACACACACATATACATATATACATATACACATACACTAGCAGATATATATAATCTTAGGGGTATATATACACACATATATATGCACATATATATACACATATATATATACACATATATATGCCTCTACCAGTTACCGTTCTCAAATATCACATTTCTGTTACAGTGAAATTTACCCACTTCTCAAAATATTTGTAACATAACTTCTTGGTGCCCTAATCAGATTCCTTTTACTGAGCCATTGTATTCACCCCTTAGATGCTGCAAGAGTTGGCTGCTAACAGTTTATACCAGCACCCTCTCCAGAAGATGGCCATTTGATGACAGGAGCTGACTTAACTGGAGATGAACCATGCCAGGTTAACTCCATCCCACCACCACTCCTGGGACGCCTCATAGTCAATGACTAACTGAAAAGGGGCCTAACAATCCATCCCTCTTGCTTCTGGACAGGACAATCTCTTGGTATGATTTATGCTTCAGAATATCCTGTGGGAAACTTCTGAAAGCTAGTCTAGCTTCTTTCCCCATCCACCTGTGGGGGGAAAAAACTGGTCTACCCTGCTCCACACGGTAATTTAGGAAGGTAATATATATAGCCTAGATACCTTGAGGGGATATTAACAGAGAAAGAAAAGAAAACAACCAAATGAATTCATAATGACAACAGCAAAACTTAATAGGCTCATGGAAGAAAAGGTATTAACCACCAGGTGTAACAATTGAGTACAAGAATCTCTAGAGTCCTTTTCATCATTTTGTATCCTATGTCTAGAAAAGTGCTTGGATCATAATAAAAATTAAATGAAATAATGAATTAATTAACCAGATATCAACCTGTTCTATAGGAAAACTTGAATAGATGGAAAACCAGTGTGCCAAATTGTTCCAGAAACATCTGAAATAAAATAACTTAGGTGCTAAACAGCCCTGAGACAGAATTGGGAAAATAGTTTATTCTGAAAGAGAAGGGTGCAATTATAGTCATTAAGGCTCAACTAGCCAACTCATGTTATACAGTCATTCTTTTAGGCCTATTAAACAACATGGTTTTCAATGAGTATAGGTCTATAAGATTCATGGTTATCAGATATTTTAATTTTTAGCAAGGAAAACTGTTTACTAAATAAAATCTCACTCATACATTCATCACAGTCAATAATCAGATAAGAACAGTTTTTATCGGTATGAGTTTGCTTGGTAAGTTAAAATTTCTGGCAGAATCAATCATTGAGAAAATGAAGCTCTGCTGAATAATTTTTTTAACCTTTAAGTATGGATTATGCTTGTTTGTTTCCATATCAACCTTGGTAAATATTTTATTTCTCTAAGAAAATAGAGACATACTTTTTTAATTTTTTTAAATTTTTTTTATTTAATGTAATTAAATGTTTTTAAATTATTTTAAATTTAATATTTAATTTTTAATTTAAAATAAAGTATTTTTTAATTTTTAAAAATTTAATTTTAAAAAATATTAAGTACACATTATGCTTGTCTGTTTTCATATCAACCTTGGCAAATGTGTTACTTCTCTAAGAAAAGCAGACATACATAAATAAGCACTCTAAGCTAATTCACTTCTTTAAAAATGTTGCAGAGAGCAATTTTGTTTCAAAGTTGAATTACTTAAAAAAAAGACTGTCATGCTTTACCTACAGCAAGTGCTTGATATGGCTAACAAATTGTCCCAATGAGATGTAATGACATTAGTTATTACTTCACAAGTGAAATTAACATCTTTCATTGATTAGATGACCTTAATCTTTACCCTAATCACAGGTGTGGAAAGAGTACATTTTCTAGTATTATTTTACTTTTGCAGATATGCATTAGACTGAATAATTTAAAAATAATGCAAAACTAAAACTTTTATTCAATTATATTTTTATTAGACATTTAAATATTACAGAAAAATATTTATTCTAAGATTGACCTTCCCCCACTCCACTTCCACCCACTCCCCCAAAAAAGATATACTGTAAAGTTCAAGTTAATGTGCTGGTTATTACAATGGGTCAATATCAGTAGTTAGCTGAATTTAAGCATAATGGCACTGTCTACTGAAACATGTATATTTGTATTTTTGTATAGCCTATATATATGTATGCATACATATATACATACAAATGTGTAAATATACATATACGCATATACACACATACATATACATATATACACACATAATATACAATGTAAATATATGTAAATTTTTATTTGTCAAAAACAAAAATGAAATTTAAATAAAACATTTATAACTAATCAGAAGTATTTTTGTTGAGACCTAGAGTTTTACAGAACATAATCTGGAAATGATGTAAGGGAAAGAGTATATTCAGACCTTTAAAAGTGTCTGATGCCAGTAGCCTCTCTTATCTCTTTAGCAATACATAGATCTCACAAAAACTCATAAATGTGAGTAAGGCCACTCAATATTTCAACAAAAAGCTACAGTGGCTAAGGGGTAGGGAGTGTTATATAACCCTCACAGCAATCACTTCCACTTTATTGAACCCTGTATATTAACTGTCCTACCACAAGATGAAAATCACTTGTGGAACTTTACAAAAAGATGTAAACAACCAGAAACCATCCTGTACCCATCAAGTCAGAATGCCTGTGACTGGAACCCATTAATAAATCTTAAGCAAGGTTAAATGGCTTTTCTAAGAACCAAAATCAAAATTTTCACGTGGCTGTTGTTAACTCCTTCACCCAAGCTCCTTCCATAAGAAGAGGCTCTCTTAAGGATTAGGCAAGATCAGGGCATGTGTGATGGCCCCAGAAATTGGATCTGAGAGTCATAGTCCAAGGAAACTTGATACAATCTAGTGCAAAAATTGAATATAGTCAGCTCTCTGTATCCATGGGTTCCACATCCTGGGATTCAACCAACTGCACAGTCCAGTATTTGGGGATGTGGAACAATTTCCCAACCCCAATACAGAGAACCAGCTTTTTGTATCCACAGGTTCCAAAGGGCTGGCTAAGGGACTTGAGCATCCACAGATTTTGACATCCATTGAGGTCCTGGAACCAGTCTGCCTCAGACACAAGGGGTGACTGTACATTATATTCTTTGAAGGCTATGTGCTCGAGCAGGATAATCCTTCCCAGACTTATAGTCACAGAATATTATTTTCCTCATTTTTAATTAGAGGCCTGCAATTATCCCGATATTATAGAAGATCATTGTCCACATACAATAGAAGATGTCAACCAGCAACACCAGAGACAATGATAGAAAGCAAATGATTGTAAAGCTGTTGAAAGTACCTAGAACTATCTAGTCAAGTGAGTATAGTAAACTTTGTAGCTTCACTGTACAAGTCTTTGGTGGCTCTTTCAACATGTCCCAGACAAGTTTCTGTTAGACCCTCCAAATCCATTTCCCATCCTTTTCCATCTTGCCTTCTTCCTTGGAAAGCTGACTTGTGTGGACAACAGAAGGGGCCCCAATGATGGTTTGACTTAAGATGTTTTGATTTTACAATAGCACAAAAGGATACGCATTCAGTAGAAATGTGGTTGGAATTTTGAATTGTGATCTTTTCCTGGGCTGGAGAAGTTGGGGAAGATACTCTGCAGCTGGGCAGTGGCCGGGAGCTGCAGCTGCCAGTCAGCCACGTACTCTCAAGGGTAGCAATCATGAGATAACACTATATTATAAAATAGAGATGAATATGCCCAACTGTAAGCTAGTGTAAATGTTCTGAGCATGTTTAAGGTAGACTAACCTATGATGTTCAGTAGGTTAGGTGTACTGAATATATTTTCAACTTTTGATATTTTCAAGTTACTGTGGGTTTATCAGGATGTAACTCCATTGTAAGTGGAGGATCATCTGTAATTAGTGGACATCACTGTCTTCTGGCTTCTGTTGGATTTGGTCAAAAAAGAGGCAAGTGAATTTATTTGCCTCCAAAGCCATGTTCTTATGGGGCTGCCTCAGGCTGGCTGCATTCCTCAACCAAAGGTCATTGCTTCTTTCCATGTGTCCCTTTCTACAGACTCTTTTCAGGGTCCTGAAAACTGATGCAGCCTCTTTTCTTGCTGTGCCCAACTTTTGCCACTGTCATTGTCTCACATTACCCTGCACCAGCCCTTGATTCCCCCACACTATGCCCACACATTTGCAAATAGTTCCTTCATTAAAGCCTTCTGGATGATCATCATTTAAATGTGTTACCTGTTTCCTGCTGGCTCACTGACTGATAGACAATACCGTGCTTCTCTATGAAATTTTAAAAGTAGCTAACATTTACCCCTGAGCTCGGCTTCTAGGGTTATATTTGTATTTTGTTACAATTAAATGGATTTGATTTTGTTCCTTAAAACTCTGAACATATATGCAACCTGAAATTGAGTAGTGATCATTGGATACCAATGACTTTCTGATGCTTGCAGAAATTTAAATCGATTTATCTATCTTTTGGATTAAAAATAATTAACTCAGGGAGTCAGATAAAGCACCTAATACAATCCTTCAGCCTCACAGGCAGCAGTGTGAAGGCTGGATTAGAGGCAGAGAGAGGTGGAAGCAAGGAAAGAGATCCGTGGGGTAATGGTGAGGGCAATGGTAGTACCAGTGTGGTGATGTGCTGGGGCAGACTCAGGGAGAACACACTTTAGAGAGTAGGTAAGATGATGGAGGTAAGATAAATTAAGAGGAAAACAAGTCAAAATTTAGCACAAGTGCCAGTGACTTTAGACATCAAGATTTAAGTTCAAGTGAAAATTTTTGGTTCACGTTAAAAAATGAAAATAATCCCAATGTATTCTACTTGAGAAATAGCCTTGTGATTGTCTCTGGAGAAAAGTTTCTCCGGGAGTGAAAAAGGAAAAGATTTCCAAAATAAAAGGGTCTAGCAATCACAGATACAATATAAAGAACTCATTCCCCATTGAATTCTAACATACTATTTCCTTGTTAGTTATCTGAGCTGACCTTTTTGTTGAATTCGGCAAAACAGACACTATTCGTTTCTATTAAAGGTAATGAGAGAAATGAAAAATAAATTTTGCCAACCGTTCAATGTACTGGCCGATCAAGTTTCAGATTTGGTTCAAAATTTTTTACCTAAGTTAAAACACAAAAGGAGAAACATTTCTAGATGGACTAAGAGACTGATATGGAATAGCATACAGATATTGTGAACATAAAATAATTATTAAAAACTATTTTTATGAGTTATATATAAATAAGAAACATATGGACTACATTTCCAGAAAATACACTCAGGTTTGAAAATTTAAAAGAAAAAAAAACTAACCACCTTGGCAAAAAGCTGACAAGAGTTTGCCAAACCCCAACAGTTGGAAAAATAACTTGAAACATTTGAGGAACCAAAACATGAATGGGTTCGTCCTAGTTAAAAGGCCTTTTACGGTCAGATGAATGTGGGTAACAGTGGAGGAGGCAGGGTGGAAAAACAAATTATGAATAACACATGGTTTGGCATTTTTCCAGTCAATTTAACGGAAACTCAGATTAAAATATTCCACAGAATGTACCTGACTCAAATTTTCACACCAAACAAGCTCAACAATTCCCTGGGTTGTTGACTCAACTTGAAATACATTTTAACAATTTAGTATATCCATACTGCCTGGCATCTGATCCTGTCAAACATAAATTCTAGATTTAATGACCAGGATTTCAAGAAATCAAGAGAAAAGCATAAGGACGATCTCATGAATAAAAATTCTGCAAGGGAGGGAATATTAAGAAGGAATATTAAGAATCCCAGCCACTAACCAACAATGATGTGTATCACAAGTGAAATTCTAAGTATATAATTAAAATTTGTACCCATGGAGAAGAAAACTGTTCATATGCTTCAGGCAATTTACAAATCTGGGCTAAGAGCTCCTGGGTACATGTATAGTTGCAAATCAGAAACACAAAAGAGGCCAAGCACAGTGGCTCACGACTTGAATCCCAGCACTTAGGGAGGCCAAGGCTGGCAGATTACCTAAGGTCAGGAGTTCGAGACCAGCCTGGCCAACATTGTGAAACTCTGTCTCTACTAAAAATACAAAAATTAGCCGGGTGTGGGTACGGGCACCTGTAATCCCAGCTACTCAGGAGGCTGAAGCAGGAGAATCGCTTGAACCAGGGGGGGCAGAGCTTGCAGTGAGCTGAGACCGTGATCATGCCACTGCACTCCAGCCTGGGCAAAAGAATGAGATTCCGTTCCCCGCTACCCCCTGCACCCCCACCCCCCCAAAAAAAAGAAACACAGAAGAGAAAAGTGATGGTTACTAGAGACTAATAATGATTTAAACTACTGAAGAAACAGTACAAAATAGAGGCTTTTGAGAAATGCTAAGAACAGTAAAAATTTATCATTCATTCAACAACTGTTTAAAGTCTAAGAAAGACCCAAGCAAAATAGAGGCGATACATCATTGATTTGTGTAAGTTTAAGAGCTGAGATTCAACAATCTGATGTATTATTTTTATTTTCTCTGTCAAAAGAGTAGCTTTCAAACACAGATGATATGTTTAGTTAAAACTGAAGCCTCAAATCAGTGAGAAAATAGCAAGGATATTATTATTATTTTTGTTTTGAGAAAGTCTTACTCTGTTGCCCAAGCTGGAGCACAGTGGCGCGATATCGGCTCACTGCAATCTCTGCCTCCCAGGCTCAAGCAATTCTCCTGACTCAGCCTCCCGAGTAGCTGGGAGTATAGGCATGCAACCCCACGCACAGCTAAGTTTTGTATTTTTGGTAGAGACGGTGTCTCACCATGTTGACCAGGCTGGTCTCGAACTCCTGACCTTAGGTAATCTGCCAGCCTTGGCCTCCCTAAGTGCTGGGATTCAAGTCGTGAGCCACTGTGCTTGGCCTCTTTTGTGTTTCTGAGGCCTCTGTGGTCTTGAACTCCTGACCTCAAATGATCTGCCCGCCTCTGCCTCCCAAAATGCTGGGATTATAGGTGTATAGAATTTTTTTAACGTGCTTTAGTGTCTGGGCCTGCTGAGTTAAATTGTAGGGACTTCAACAAAATTGCAGAGAATAAGCCAAGTCTCTATAGGTAATCTTTGGTAATTCGTGGAAAATGTGAAAACTAAAAAATAATAACATATCATTTTGATTTTCAAAGTGGTTAAAAATGTAGGGTAGGGACTTCCACTTAAATGAGGTAATAAACTTATGTGGAGTACTTGCAGCGTTTCAGTATATTAAGAAGAGTTCACATCTCTGGGAATTTAAGGATTTAACTTTAGTTTGACTTATTATAAATTACAAATTATAAATTTACATAAATTATAAATTATTATAAATTTTCTAGGAGAGCTTGGTAAACTGTGTGCAGAAACTTTCTATCACTAGATAACTTCTCACATTCATGATTCTGGAAGGGAGGTAGAAAAAAAGGGACAAATATAGTAAGTATGTGGAATAGTAATTAAGAAGGAAAAACTAATTTCAAATACACTCATAAGATGATTTGAATAAATAAGCTTTTAAATAATGGATTCAAAACAATCCATTGAAACGTTTATGAAAAGTACCTTTTAAAAACTAGAGACTCCATATCAACCTCTTTCCCTTCTTAACTATGATTTTTCTATGCAAATGTTCTTGGTATCATGTCTATTACCTATGATCAGGAGTGATAAAAATGCACAGTGGGGTTGACCCCTTTTTGGGGAATGGACAAATGTGTTCACAATGGCATTATTTAAGAAACTAACCATAGAATTCAAGCTCCACAGAGAGTCAAGTATAGCAGAAGTATAGATTATAAAGTGAGACATCACTTATTTATTTGTTTAGCATAAATGAAGCGAAGGTCTACAATGTACCAGAACCTGTCCTATCCACTAGAATACTGTGACAGTTTTATGTGTCAACTTGACTACAATCCCCAGTCTCCAGTTAGTCAATCAAACAGATGTAGGTGTTGTTATAAAGGCATTTTGTAGATGTGATTAACATCTGTAATTACGCTAGTCATCATGACTCATGCCTCTAATTCTAGCACTTTGGGAGGCCAAGGCGGGAGGACCACTTGAGCCCAGGACTCAAGACCAGTCTGGGCAACATAGTGAGACCCCATCTCTTATCTTTCTGGTAAGATTCAGAAAAAATGAAGAACATGTTATTGGAAACTGGAGGAAAGCTACTTCTTGTTATACAGTGTCACCTTGTTAACTGAATTGTGCCCTATAGTTGTGTGGAAAGCAAGACTTGTAAGCAATGAATGTGGATATATAACTGAGGAAATTTCAAGCAAAATGTTGAAAGTATAGCTCGATTGCTTCTTTCTGCTTATGGTAAAATGAGGGTGGAAAGAGGTAAAGTGAAAAAAAAGAACCATTAAGGAAAAAATAATCTGCATTTAATAACTGGGTAAATTCTCAGCCTATCCAGATTGGAAACAAAAATCCTAAAATTCGGAGATTCACTCATTAGCAAAGAGTGCTCTGGATAGAAGATCAAAAGTGTGGCTGGACAACCTTTTGTTGGTACTAAGGAGATTAGGCATATGACTCATGGATCTCCCAGGTCATCTCAGCAGAAGACAAAAACAGACAGGATTAACTAGGAAAGCTCTTTGGAGGATCCTTTGGTCTAACAGAAGGAATTCCATAACATACACAGGAAAGCCACAACATTTTTGAGAGTGTTATTGCAGCAAAAACACTATGAGCTTGTCTTGAAAGTGACAGAGACAGGCAAATGAAAGAAGATTGTCAGACTTTCAAAACTCTAGAAGCAGATAACAGGACGCTGAAACTACTCAGTTTCAAGCATGCATTACCCTTCAATAAAAAGCAAGCACAACTTCGAAAGCAGAGGCCAGGGCCTTGAGCCACTGACAATAATTCCCAGGTTTTGAAACCCAACATAATTTGTCCTGCTGGATTTCAAAGTAGCTTGGAACCTTTCTTCCTTCCATTGTCTCCTTTTTAGGATAGGAATTTCTATAACTTTTATACTGTCTGTCTCACCATTGTATTTCATGAATAGATAACTTGCTTTCTAGTTTTGCAGGTCCACAGATGGTGAAGATTTTTGCCTTTGGTTGAATTATACCCGGTCTCATCTATTCCTGATTTAGATGATTAAGGTGATGAGGTGTGTGCTTTTAATCAGATATGTTTAAACGAAATTTTGGGCTTCAGTTGATGCTGTAATGGGTTGAGACTTTTCGAAATGATGAAATGGTTTGAGTGTATTTTGCATGTGAGATGGACATCAAACTTTACAGGCCAGACGATAAACTGTAGTAGATTGAATGGTGGTCCTCAAAGGAATCAAGAACCTGTAAATGTTGCCTTATTTGGTGTGGGGGTTGGGGGGGGAAGGTACTTGTAATGTATTAATTTAAGGGTCTTGAGATAAAGAGATTATCCTAGATTATTTGTTTGGGTCCTAAATACCATCACATGCATCCTCATAAGGAGACAGAGAACGATTTGACAAGAGAAGGCAATGTGACTGTGAAGGGAAATAATGGATTGATGCAGCTACAAGTCAAGAGGTGCCTGTAACCACCAGAAAGAGAAGGAATGTTTATTAGATTCTCCCCCGAAGCCTCCTGAGGGAGCACAGCCCTGCTGATGACTTGCTGTTGGCCTAAAGATACTAATTTTGAACGCTTGGCCTCCAGTACTAGAAGAGAACAAATTTCTTTTTTTTTTTTTTTAAGCCATCAAGTATGTGATAATTTGTTAAAGAAGACATGGAAAATTAATACAGGCACAAAGAAAAGAAAGGAATCCCTTCACAGAGATTATCACAGCCTTGTAGGGTTCAGAGACATGTCAGAAATAATTAAAATCCTTTACAAAAACAACAGTGTACAAAAAAAGGAAAGGCTGCTTTCTCCTTGAGTCAAGGTCATGTCACAAAAATTTTTTCAGCTGTACTTGCAGATTAAATTCATCTTATCCTGATAAGTAAGAGAAAGAAGGTGATTAGACAGAAAGTACAAAGGTGTAGAGGCAATGAAATAGTAACTGGTGTTCACAATGTGGAACAGGATCCTATTTGAGTGGAGTAGGGGATAAGCGAAAGGAAGGCTAGTAATGAAGCTTAAGAGGTAATCTGGGATCTTATTGTGGATGACTTGTTGTGTGGCCCTAAGGAAGCTGGACTTACATGTAAGAAATGGGGAACTCTCAAGATCTTTAATGCAGTAAGCCAATAGGGGTTCATGAGATATGATTTTGTTTAGACGTTATAGTGTTCACCTTAGAAGACATACAAAGAAACTAGTGTGGGGTCAGACAGAGACCAGGAGACCAGTTAAAAAACCAATGGCAACACCCCAGGGGAGATTATAAGACAGAGGTGGCAGAAAGAATATGAATTTAAGAGTCATTTCTGAAGTCAAACAGCCAGGACTTGCTGATCAATTATATGTGAGGAATGAGAAGGAATCCAAGGCTTCTTAATTCAGCAGATGAATGAATACTAATGTCATTAACTGAAAAAAGAATGATGGGGGAACTTGTGGGCTCTTTGTACAATTCATTCATTCACTTGATAAATATTTCTATCTACCTACTTTGTCCAAGCTCTGGGTTACTGTTGTTCAGCTTGGAGTGATTCCAGGACCAGAAGGAGGTCAAGCAATACAAGGAGGGTGAGGAGAAAAACAAGTCACTCTGGAAGTGTTAAACTTTAGTGGTTTTTTGTTGTGTCTTGTTTTGTTTTCTGACTGGGCGGGCAGCGTGGAAAGGAGAGATAGTGGGCGAAGAGGTTGTAGTCTGGACGCAGGAGGATGGTAAACATGGAAGTGAAAAATGTGAAATTGTTAAAATCAGTTGTAAATCAGTTAACAATACCAACGTTAATATTGCCTTGAACAGAAATGAAAAATGTAACCTTTTAATGATGGATTGACTCTGAAATGCTTTGGATTTAAATACAGATAGCATGCCATATGCATTTCCTCCAGTGGATACTCCATAGAATTGCTATGGTGTAATTCTATGGCAGAGCAATTTCTAATTATTAAAGGCCTACAGTGTACTGGGTACTAATGTAAAAATGACTTCTACTCCACCCAACATTGCAGCAAAGGAACTGTTATTGTAATAAATATGAAAACTGGTAATTTTCTCATTTTAATAAATGACAAAAATATTATTTTAGATATTTTAATAGATGAAGAATTTTACTGGCAGAATTGAGATTCAAACCAAACATGAGACTCTTCAACCCCAAAGTCATGCTATTCCTAGCAAAACAAGCTACCTCATAAACATGCTGCTTAAAATCCCGAAATAATCAACACATTTTTGTTTGTTTTGACCAAGATTTAGTTCTTTGGGGAAAATTTTTTTCTATTATAATGAAAACTTAGCATATTTATAGGTATTGTCTTTGGTTTAAAACAGGTAGCTAAGGGAGCTAACTAAAGCTAACACTTCCACTAGAGATATTACATCTTTGGAATTCAAAGTGCCTTTATTTACTTTTAACCATGGCATACAATTGACCATCATAGTCAAGCTACATAAAAACTCATAACATTGAATTATATGCATGTTTTATGAATAAATTCTTTATGATTTTTGCTGTTCTTTAATCATATGAGATTGATCACAGGTATTAATTGTCTTTCTTTCTCAAGAACATACTGAAATGAATCATTAACCAATTTATTCCGTTACTCCCAGACCATCCTTCCTCTTATTCTCCTCTCACCTCAGACCTCGAATTTCCTTCACTCTCAGCCAATACCCTTGCTCCCTGTTATTGCAAAAACAGGACTTCTGCAAACTACTTGTTTTTTTCCAAAATTTTTATTTATCTATGTTGGGTATATATAGGGAAAAGAAATGAGTGGGAAGGGTATATAAGATCAGTCTTTGGCTAACGTGACAAGTAACTGGGTGATGACTAAAACTGATAAATCAAGAAAGAGCATTATGAATATACACCCCATGATATGAAAATAAATATCAAAAGAAAGAGCTAAAGCACTTTGAAAATGGAAATGTTACTTCTGAGGAATAAAACTAGTGGGTCTGGAGGTGCCTGGGGACATTATTTTTTCACCTTAAGCCTCTTAGCATTTTTTTAAATTCTAGGTGATAAAAAATATAATTAACAAAATTATAAAATTGAAGGCTGGAAAAAATATGTAAAAACTATCATTGCTTAACAACTAAAGTGTTATTCTAGGTAATTACTATGTTTTCCTCAACTTTTTTCCATGTTAGATAACTCATAATTTACCACTGAATCTTTAAGATAAACAATTTCTTTTGTAATTTATTCTATTTTTTAAAATATTTTAAGGGTTTTTAAAAAGAAATAACTCAGTGGTGGCAAAAGGGAAAAGCACATACTTTTGTATGTTTATATATATTAAATCTTACTACTAGCCAGGATAAAAGGTTATTCCCTGCTGGTCCTGCTATTGGACTCAATACAAAATGAGAGAGTATAAAAATGTTTTCCAGGACTAAAGGAGCTGCTGACTTTATCAGCAAATTTAATATGCCAAAGAAAGTACATATCAAGGAGGGTGGTCAGCACAAAAACCATGGGTGAGTTGGGGAGATAAAAGACCCAGTTTCTTATCTTCAAGGCTAATGACTAGACCTTAGACCATGAAAATTCACCAAGGTAATAAGAATCTCTGAGAATTTTTGGTGAACAGTAAGCTAACCTCAAAATACAGCCCACTCACACCTCAAAATGATAACCCATCAGAATTAAGAGTTGACCTTGATAAGGGTAGCTTCAAAGTACAATAAAATAGCTAGATGTCTTAGTCTCTTTCAAGTTAATGTCATACTGTCTAAATCCAAGAATCAAAAGTGAGATATTTCTCTTTCACAGACCTTGCCCTCTAGTATTTTCCTAGATCATTCTAAGACAGTGCTTGAATGTAAAGCTAATTACTCAAGCTATAAATGAAAAGACTCAAGTTGACTTTAGTTTTCTTACAGGTACAATGTTGTAATAAGGGATTATTTCCTAATCAACAGCCTGATGCTCAATCTGTAAATAAAATAATCACAGCCTCTCTATCAAAATTGTCATTAAAGCATAAACTTATACACTGTATAGTATAAAGGTTTTTACATATATAGAAGCTAATATACTTGAACAAATGCAATAATAAGACACACACATTTGATTGAAAGCATAACTGGTAGAAGGACTTGTAGCTAAAAATTAACAATAAAGGGTTTTCCTGAGGAGAAGCAAAATTGTACAGTAAAAAAGGAACAGTATTTGGAATCAGGAAACTTAGATATTAGTCCTAGCTCTCCTACATACCAACTCTTTGCCTTCACCCAATTCAGACATCATTTTCAAACCTAAATTTCCCTGTATTAGTCATTTCTCATGCTGCTATAAAGAACTGCCCAACGCCACTGCACTCCAGTCTGGACGACAGAGTGAGACCACGTCTCAAAAGAAAAATAAATAAATAAATAAGCTGCCCAAGACTGGGTACTTTAATTTATGAAGAAAAGAGGTTTCATTGACTCACAGTTCTTCATGGTTGGGGAGGCCTCAGGAAACTTACAATCGTGGTGAAATGGAAGGAAACACCTTCTTCACACGGTGGCAGGAGAGAAAAGTGCTGAGAAAAGGGGGAAAAGTTCTTACAAAACCATCAGATCTTATAAGAACTCACTCACTATCACGAGAACAGCATGGGGGTAACTGCCTCCATGACTCAATTACCACCAGCTGGGTTCCTCCCACAACACGTGGGGATTAGGGAAACTACATTTCATGATGAGATTTAGGTGAGGACACAGCCAAGCCATATCAGTATTTTTAACCAAAATACAATTAATAATGTCTTCCTCATAGGTCTCTTAAGGGATTAAATACACTCATCTATTTAAAGTGACTACTATAGTGACTGTCACATAGTAAGTGCTCAATAGACATTTGACTGTTGATGTTAGCACAGAATAAAAGAACATGTCCACAAGGGTAAGTAGCAAAGCTTTATACAATATATTCTACATTGTTATTATTGATTATTAACAGAATGTTTGAAAACAAGTACCAAAGAGAACCCACACCGAGGAAGCTGCAAGGCTCTCAAGAGGTCATCTAAAGTCATGGATCCAGGCAAAAGGGTCTTAAATATTGGTTCCTGTCAGAAAGAAGACAGTGCCAATGATGTAGCTGTGTGTGACCTTCTGCCAGGGCTCTGAGTAACTGGCAGAGCACAGAGCCTATGACTCATTATAAGTCAAATTGCTGTAAGTGGGAACCACCTGTAGTTAAGACAAGCGTCTCATTGAATTTATTAGAGTATGAGAAAACTCATTTAAGAGTGATCTCTTTGATGCAAAGTCCGTAGTCCTCAACTCTTGCTTTCAGTACTTTCTAGGAATTCTCTCTTACCACACCTGTATCTGGTCAAATCTTCTCTTCCAAACCTCCTCTTTGGAGAAAACTGAGATCTGGAATCCGAGACACCTATGGTCACCCCATATTTAGATTATGTATACTTGCCTTCTATACAACATTGTAGATGATGGATTGCGTTTAAAAAATAGAAATTTAAAAAGGGAACCATTTCCCATCAATGTCATGTATAAATCATAAACGAGGGAGCCTTATCCTACCTACTTAGCCTGAGTTCTGTCCCATGTATAGGCACTCAAACTTGGTTTAGAAAACCAAACTTTCCAAAATAGCATCACCATTCACAAAATCTATTTCTCTTTCCCTTCAACTTGTCCAGGGTAGTTTTCACGTTTTAACATTAAAGTTAAATCCTGTCTGGATATTGCCACACATTACTTGACAATTCTCTGTCTCTTCTCTTTTCATTATTAAAGCTTTAAAAGCTCACTAGTTCTTTCCAATTGGTTCCTTTCAGTCCCTCCACTTGGGTCCGAATCAAGCCTTCATTTTCCCTCATTTTATTTTCATATATTTACATTTCAATTTCACTAAAAAGCCTTCTGGGCCCCTCATAACTCTCCTTTCTTTTTATTCCTTCCTAAATTTCCAGCAGCATTAGTCCCCTCATTTTCTCCATGTGTTTTTCTCATGATTTGACTAAAGTTTTTCCGAAGGAAGACAGTAGAGATGAAGTGTCATTTTCATCATATCATATGATGGGTACATAGTATCCACATTAGTTATCAATGATGTAGTTAATCTCAATCCCCTGGCAAGGTAGTGTTGGCAGGTTTTTTTATTGTAAAGACACTTTTCTCCCCCTCCACACTGTATTCATTGGAAGCAAGTTATTAAATGTAACCCATTTTCAAGGGACAGAGAGCTAAGCTCCAACTCCTTAAGAAAAGGAGTGTTAACATGTTATATAGTATTCTTCTGTATGGGAGATTTATATCTTTTCTTTCTTTTATTTGTTTAATAATGTGTTCATATCAACATGGACTTATAGGTGTTTATTTTTTTATTTTTTGCTTTGAGTTACAATCCTATACTACCTCATTTATTTTGCTCTTCAAATTGTTCCATCTTTGGCCATTAGAAGCTTTGTCAGGATAGCTTCTATATTAAAGTTCATAATAATTTCTCCCATTTTATTACCTTGAACAAAATAAGAAAAAGCATACAAGCTGGGCTGTTTTGCCTCTATGTCAAAATTCAATGTATTTATCAACATATTTTATCAATTTTGCATTCATCATCTTCCCTCTGTGCTGACCTTCCTTCTTGCTAAATTTTATTTTTTAACAATTCCTTTATAAAGGTCTACTAATTGATGGTAAAATTTCTTAGTTTTGAACAATTTTAAAAGAATATTTTGTCTTCATTTTTGAAAACTAATATAGCTGGGTATAAAAATTTAAGTTTAAATCTTCAGTCATTTAAAGATATGAATCTACTGTTTTCTGTTATCTACTTTTGCTGACACAAAAATTTGCCTAAAATGTATTAATCTGGGTTTCCCTCCAATCTAGAAGCCATTAAGATAAATGAATTATCCCTCTTGTACGTAAAATTCAACATAATGAGTCTAAATTAAAATTATTTTTTATTAATTCATTTTGCATTCAGAGGGAAGTTTTTATCTAACAAATTCTGGAAAATTATCAAGTATTTTCTATTAGTGTACTGCTTTTCTATCATTCCTTTCAATCCCTTATTCTGTTGTTACCCTCTTTATTAACCTATACACCTTTTACCTGGCCTTTTTTGTCTCTATTATGAAGAACTTTAGATGAAGGTACCTTCCTCCAAATCACTAATTCCCTTCAACTGTATGCACCATTCATGGAATCCATTAAAAGAGTTTTATATTTTTAAAATATACTTTTTTACTTTCAAGACCTCGACTTTATTTCTTTTTATACTTCCTCTTACTTTTTTTAAATTTTTTTTTTTTTTTGAGACGGAGTATCGCCCTGTCACCCAGGCTGGAGTGCAGTGGCACAATCTCAGCTCACTGCAAGCTCCGCCTCCCGGGTTCTTGCCATTCTCCTGCCTCAGCCTCCCAAGTAGCTGGGACCACAGGCATCTGCCACCACGCCGGGCTAATTTTTTGTATTTTTTGTAGGGACGAGGTTCACCATGTTAGCCAGGATGGCTTCGATCTCCTGACCTCGTGATCCACCCATCTCGGCCTTCTAAAGTGCTGGGATATTACAGGCATGAGCCACCGTGCCCCGCCCTCTTACTTTTTGTTTCACCTTAATTTTACCTAATATTCTATTCTTTTTAATCCAACTTATTTCTTCATTTATCTCTTCAAACATCCTCAGAAACTTTACTTAAAATTTTTGTCAACCTCCACTGAAATTATATTTATATTTTAGATTGTGATTCTGTTGGCTGTAATTTTAGCATTTGACTTCTGTGTAATATCGTTTGCGCACTCGGATGGGGATTTTTTTTTTTTTTTTAAATTTTCCTCTGTACTTACCCATCTCTGTTTAGCAGTCATTAGCTCTAACAGCCTGATACTTCATGATTTCAGTGCTCCTGCCAGAGGAGACACTAGGGATGTCACAGATGTATTCACTAGTCTACTAGGTTCAGTTTATGGTTTCTGAGCTTGGTTATTACTGACCCGGACCATAGCCTACTACAAAACACTGTTGCAGGGAACAGTTAGTTGCCATTTTCCTAAGCCTGCTCATCTAGGGATCAGTGGTAAGATTTAAGTTTGAGCTTTAAGTAATGAGACAGACTTGGGGTGTCCATTTATTGTGATAGAGTTGTTTTTTGTTTGTTTGTTTGTTTTCACCTCTATTAGCACGCAGGGGCCAAACACTTAGATGCCACTGCCTGCTTATCACAGAGTCCAGAAAGTCTCTGACCTCATAACTTTGAGTTTCTGTTTCTGATCTAAAGAGACAGGCTTTAGAGAATGCGTTTTTTTATTTTTCTCTTTTCATATTTTGTTACCCATATTCATTGCATGTTTGAGTAGGGGGATGTAAACAAGCATAAATATACATTTAAAATGTAAGTTTATATGTTTTTAATTGTAGCTTAGATGTAAAAGTATGAACTTTATGTGCTTTGTGGATCCTAGCTGTTCATATCTAATCTTGTAAAAATATTTACAGTCTATTTTTTTCTAAGTAAAAGAATGATTGGTCTGTGTACCATGGCTCACACCTATAATCTCAGCACATTGGGAGTCCAAGGCAGAAAGATCACTTGAGCCCAGGAGTTCCAAACCAGCCTGGGGCAACATAATCATAATGAGACCCCATCTCTACAACAAGATTAAAAAAAATAGGCAGATGTGGTGGCATTGCTTGTAGTCCCAGCTATTCTGGAGGCTAAGGTGGGAGGATCGCTTGAGCTCAGGAGGTTGAAGCTGTAGTGAGCTGTAACTGGACCACTACACTCCAGCCTGAGTAATAGAGTGAGACCTTGTCTCAGAAAAAAAGAAAAAGAATAATTGAACCAATATTAAGTTCTAGACTATTTTTCTACATCCAATAGCAGCAGCAACATATAATGGGTACACATACCGACTGGGTTAAGCATTGCACAGAAGACATTTGCTAGGTTTAGAGATATGTGGGAATAGTAAATTATCACAGTCTTTTCCTTTTCTGAACCAACTTAGAAACAGGATACAGATCAAAATATAATCGGTAAAGCTTAATTGAAGGATGGCTTTAACTTGATTCTCTATCCTTCTGACTTCCTTGGTTAGCCTTGGGACTTGCTATGGGAAGAGCAAGACATTTAGCAGGTCTGCTACATGAACCTTTAAGCACAGAGGATCCATCCCGCCCTCCATCCATCTGGACACACAAAAAGGCCACATATGCTCAATGATTTTTGCCATATTAATTACATTCCACTGGGAAATGTAGGCCAACATTTGTCTACCTTTTCATTCCACCAATCATTTCACCCAAGTGGAAAAAATTGATCCACTTTTTCCCTGGGGAGAAGTCAGTAAGAGATGAAAACAAAGTAACAGCATCCTTCTGTTTACTAATGTATAAGACAATTACCTGGAAGTTTTGTGAAAATGCAAATCCAGTAGGTCTGGGGTCTAGCCTGAAATTTTGCATTTCTAACCAGCTCTAAGTGATGCAGATGCTGGTTTTGAGTAGCGAGTTTCCAGAGCAAGATTCGTGAAGCTTTTACAGGAGAGCCCCAAGATTAAAAAAAAAAAAAAAAAAAAAAAAACTTTGGGAGGCCGAGGCGGGGGGATCACAAGGTCAGGAGAGCAAGACCACGGTGAAACCCTGTCTCTACTAAAAATACAAAAAATTAGCCGGGCGCGGTGGCAGCACCTGTAGTCCCAGCTACTCCGGAGGCTGAGGCAGGAGAATGGCGGGAACCCGGGAGGCGGAGCTTGCAGTGAGCCGAGATCGCGCCACTGCACTCCAGCCTGGGCAGCCAGCGCGAGACTCCGCCTCAAAAAAAAAAAAAAAAAAAAGTTCTTATAACAACACAAAGATATTACAGTGGAGTTTCCTGGAGAGTACATGTGATGTTAAAATGATTAAATACAGGATAAGATATTAGAATCCAGCTATCTTCTATAAAGAAACTTGTCAATATATCAAACAACACCAATTGTTTCACTATTTTTTTTTTTGGTTTTGGAGAATATAATTATTTGCCATAAAAGTGTTACCTACATTAGGATATAATAGTTGTGGTATTGTTATTAACAAATATTTATTTTTTCAGTTGTAATTTCTAGTGCGGTAAATATTAGCAGATATAATCTACATAAACAAAAGTTCTGGGCGTCCTTGAGAGTTTTTAAAGGCATAAAAGGGTCCCAAAATATTTGAGATTCACTGCTTTCTAGAGGATGGAAGTTTATTTCTCCTTGGTCAATAGACATATAAAGAAAGAGAAAATATGCTCTCCTACTCTTACAGACATGTCAAGAAAATATTGAGAACCCACATGTTTTAAAATACCGCCTTAGCTCAACGTACTTGTGGACATTTTTGAAGGAAAAAAAATTTTGGCTGTGTCTTATGCTCTTTTTAATGGAATGTCAATAAACATTCAGCGAGTTCCTATTCAAGTTCCTTAATATTGGGAAATGGCAGAACAGGAAAACAAGTGAGTCTTAATCCCAAAATATGCTGCATTGCCACAAAAGTAGATGAGTCAGTTTATCCTTGGCTTCCATAATTCCTGGTGTTTTCTTACCCATCTCATGGATGAATACTTGGGAAAGTATTTTCTTGTAACATAGGCCAGTATTTTCTTTATTAAACATATTATTTCTCTTCTATGAGTTTCTTCCTGTCAAGAGAACACATGTGGGGCAGTAAGTCAAACAATGCATTTGTTGATCTCACATGTGGTAAAAACTATAAAATGTTTCTGGAAGTCTAAAAGCAACATTTACTACAGGTATGCCTAGTTTAGCTGCCTACAACTTGCCTTCACCAACCGTAGCTTCGTTGAAATGTTTGCACTCTTGACTCTCTCTCTTCAACCTCATTTTAACGGAACCTCACAGATGTGGTTTTTTGTGTGTAATAACACATTTGGCCATTTTACAACTTCTCCCAAGCATTTATTGATGAGTGAATTCTGCAATGGATGAGCTGCCTGGAGGTGCTATCTCATCTACCACCTTTTCTTCTACCTGTCGGCAGTATAATTGAGATTATTCCCATGTTAGATTTGAGCCATTACTCAATTCCCTTTTTAAATCTATCTGTTTTACTTTATGTCTTAAAACACAACTGTCTTGCACTTATTTATGTTCTCATCATTTCCACCCCCAACAATAATAGCTAACCTTTTTAGGAAGAATATCTCTTTCAAAGGCACACAGTTGTGGCTTTAGCTTTTCTTTAATCAATTTACTTTAGCTGCTTGCTATGTGACAATGAGTATTCAAACCAAGACAAACAAACCAACAAAACCCAGAACAAGAAATGCCATTCAACTGCATAGGCTGATCACATTTCATACTATGAATTGCTGTGTACTATGCATCTAAGATCTTCAGGAAACCACTCAGAGACTGAAAATGTGAATACCATATACACTAATCCTAAGGGTCAAATGTTACATTATGTGATGGGAAAGATGAGAGTCATTGACTTTTCCCTCAAGTTAAAAGCAATCAATACCATTTGTTACTACCTGTATTAGTCCATCTTACACTGCTATAAAGCTATTACCTGAGACTGGGTATTTTATGAAGGAAAGAGGCTTAATTGACTCACAGTTCCACATGGCTGGGGAGGCCTCAAGGAAACTTGCAGTCACAAGTTTGCAGTCACAAGAAGGCCCATCTTTGGGCCTTCTTGAAGCAAGGCCCTTCTTTCATGGCAGCAGGAGAGAGAAACAGCAAAAGAAGCCACACACTTCTAAACCATCAGATCTTGTGAGAACTCACTCACTATCAAGAGAACAGCATGAAGGAAACTGCACCATGATCCAATCACCTCCCACCAAGTCCCTCCCTCGACACATGGGGATTACAATTCAAGATGAGATTTGGATGGAGCACAGTCAAACCACATCACTACCTGAGTTTTCTTCGAGGTATGGAGCTCTAGAACACAAAAGTTTCTATTAAACTGAGTTATAGATAGTCATGATTACTTTCTTAAGCTATAATTCTTTTTCTTTAAGTTAAACCAATATCACATATGTAACATATGTAACATATATGTAACATATGTAATATATGTATATATATTCTCTCTCCTCACCTAGACTCTATGGGACTATATGAGATTGATTTAATTGAAAATCATTAAACCAATGTTTGTCAAAAAAGTGTAAAGTCCGATGTGCTAGGCACTGGAGGCATGTGTAGATGGAGTCCTCATGCTCTGTGTGACGGCAGCCTGGCATGTGACAGGAGCAACAGAAAAATAAGCACACAAATGGCTTTAACACTATCAGGGACTATAAATACAAAAGGACATTAACGGAAAGGATGCACTGCTTTTTAAAATTTTTCTCCATATGTAGTCCACATAGAAGTCGTGCATCTTTATACACCTTTTTGGATTTTCCACTTATTTGCATCAGACTTTTCTCCAGCCTTAGTAACTGGAATGTCTTAAGCTTCTTTATTCCTCACAGCCTTAGTGATTCTATTCCAAAAACTTCTATCAGAACAACATCAGAGGTAATCTCTGAGGCAAAATTTAAGTGAATATGAAAGAGTTAAAACCCTTAACTGCTATAGTGGGTAATTTAAAATAACAATAATACATTTATTATTTATTTGTCATGTACTAGGTATTTCACACATATTCAAATTCTTAACCTTGCTCACCTTCATAAAAACCCAATGAGGCATGTGTTATAACTGTCACTCTTTTGCAGATGAGAAAAAAAGTACACAAAGTATCTAAATAACTTCCCCAGGATCCCAGATAGTGCCTAGGCTAGGACATAAACTCAGGCATTTTGGCTGCTTGTTTCGGCAAGGTGTGCTCAACCATACAGAAAGTTAAAACATAGTGAATGTTCTCCTTCCATGCCTTGTTGTTTGGTAGAATAATTTTGTTATGATGTTCAGCTAGGCAGTTAGCTCTCACTGTTTAAAAGCCACGCTTTTCTATACTGCAAGGTCACGCACTGAGATGAGGAAGGCTAGCCAAACATTTCTTCAGAATAAACACTGGAGGAAGGTTAATGTCCTTACATTCCAGGATTTTACAGATAATTATGGTATTTAGTAAGACTAAGCAAGCTTAGAATGATAGAATTACAGTAGAAATCTTGGTTTTGATTAATTATGAATGTAAAAATTTTATATTTAGTATACCCACCCCAATAAAAGGCATTGACAATTTTTACATAGACCAGCAGGTAAGTGACATTCATAGGTAAGTGACAACAGAAAAACAGGAACTACAATAATAGAATAAATGTTGCACACTTATTACCTGAGACTACAATTTTTAGGAATAATGTAAGAGATAAGCTTGTTAGTTAACATCACACCAATAACTACACACAGTTTTAGCTCAATCTGTTAATATTAAGTATTCATTCTTATGCTCTTTGATAACAAAAATATTTAGATTATCTAATATATGCAAAGTACTGAGCTAGGGGCTAGACATAACATGGTCAGGACAAAGTAGTATGTTAAGCAGGTTATTTCTGCTTTAGGTGACAGAATCCCTAATTAAACTTGCTTAAACAAAAGAAAGAATATTATTAACATTACTGGATTTGAGGATTCTGATTATTTATCATCCCCTTTTTCTCTCCTCTCTTTTCTACTTTCTCCTGCCTTCTCCCTTTCTCATCTCTGTTCAACTTCATTCTTAGACTTTTCCCATTTGGTGGGATCTCGGAGATAAAATGGCAATCAGCAGAGACTGGTTAGATGTTTCCCCCTCTTTCTTCTTCTTGACTCACTACTGGTTTGTATTTTTCAGCTTCCCACTCCCATCTTTACATCTGAGTGGGGTCATAGGGCTATTACTGCCATGTGGACTATATTTCTGCCAATGGACCAGAAGTATGCTACTTCCAGGAGGAGGCAAGCAAGGGAGAGTGTGTCTTCTCTACTATCTCTTTCTCTTTCTTCCCTTTCTGCATCAGCCTTGGAAGCAGCTGGGGGGAAGGACTACAGGATGGAGCAAGCTTGAGCTCCAACCACATGGATCACTACTGTGCTGGCCATCAACCTACAAGGGACAGTGACAGGAGCAAAGAATACACTTTATGTGAAACCACTGAGAATTTAAAGGTATTTGGTACAGCAGTTCGACTTCCCTTCTTAATACATGATCCTTAGATTGTCTGATCCCAGAGAAAAAGTGCTTTCGGCTAATGGTTCGAGCAAATGTCCAGTGGGCAGAGCTCTTCCCAGAACCATCAGCTCTGGCCAGATGTACGAGGCACTCTGACTTGTTAGGCTTGGTATCCAGTATCCAGATCTGAAGAAAAGCAGTCAGCTTTACTCAAACACATGGATTGACTTTCCTTGGAAAGGTGTGCTTTTATTTTTAGAAAAAAGGATGGTAACGAAGAGCAGCAGGAAAAATATCAGTAAGCACCCACATACATAATTTTAAAAACTAGTTAACATATGTGTTTTGCATATTTTACATGCATCCAGGCATGCCTCCAATTTGCTAGTTACTGAACTAGAAACTGGAGATACCATGGTGAGGAAGACAAGCATGGTCCCTGGTTTCATAGAACATACATTCTATGGCAAAGACGGAAAGAAAAAGAGAAAGAAAAGAAAAGAATGTGGAAAGAAGAAAGAGACGTTAGCCAAAAATAATTCTGAGACGTTATTATCCTTAGCATGCAAAAACTTTACTTATGTAGGAGGGACCCAACCATTAGACTCCTGCCAACAACCAAAAGCAAAAGTGAAATTTATGATAGAAAAGAGGGGAAAAAGAATCTCATAATCTCAAGACACTGTTTTGCATTTTTTGGAAGGTAAACTGGTTGGCTGGAAGCTAGCGGAGACTCTAATCAGGTTACTTTGCTTTTTAATGCTCTGAATACCAGCAATTTGTTCAAGTTATTTATGGATTATCTGAAACTTCTGTGGAGTTTAGCTATACCACATATGTAAGAGACTTTCTCTGTGTCATACTGGCCAGTTTCCCTATGTTAATGCCTCTACCTTTCTTAGATTCAGTCTGCACCATTTTCCTCAACTGAATTTTCTAAAAGAAAGGAAGACACCTACTAAGCTAATAGATGAATGAAATAATTGCTTATATGATTAATGCTTATCAGAAATAAGTGTGAGTCTGAGGTGCAAAAAAATGCTAGAGATTATATAGTTAATTATAAATGTAAATTTAGTAATTTATAGCCAACTATCGGTAATGAATTCTGTGTCACAAGTCAGAATAACTTTTTCAGGTGCCATTCAAAATTCACCTGCAACATTTGGAACCAAAATGACATGGGCCATCGAGGGTCTGATAAACTTTCTGGGCAGATCTGGTGGGGATTTATCTGAGAAGATGATTTTGAACAAGGGCTTGAGTCTCACAAATGAGGGTCCCACAACTGAATCCTTTCCTCTCCACCCCCATTCTGAAAAGATTCTGATGCTCCACCTCCTTGAAGGATGAGGGAGTCTTGTTTTATCACTAACATAAACCGGAAAGGGTATAGATGGATTGGAAGAGGGTCCTGAAATGAGAAGAAGAGAGGAGCAAAAGTGGTAGTCTGGCTCTTGGAAAGAACCACACTAGATGCTATGGGCAAGAGTTAGTTCCCCGAATTGTAAATCAGTCAAAGCCCACTTCCTCTTTTCCTGCCGCCTCAAGCTCATGTGCTCCTATTTTCAAAGGTCAGAGGTGTCAATCTTTTTGGGACCCTGGGGCATTTGGGACCCTGGGAATAGGGTAAAACAGAAGTTTCCAACAGGTCCAGGTTGGGTCAGCTGAAAGGAGAAAAGGGGGAGAGTTGGTGAGTTCCTGGAAGAGGGTTCCTTCCTGGGACTTAGAGTCAAATCTTCATTCAGCCAGTGACAGTGCATTGTCACTTCCTGTTTCCAACTTGATTTAACACAGTAAGAAGCAGAGATGTAGGAAGAGCAACACCTCCTAAGTCAAATAAAAAAGTGAGAAAAAGTTGTAATGTATATACTTGAACCCAGGTCTAGAAGTGTAACACAGGTAACTACTCTTCCACCTGTTAGTCCCTGACTAGGAAAGGTGTGTATGAGAGAGGTATGTAATAGTCTATGGAGAGTCTGAAAAAAGATATATTTTCTTCCACCGACCACATAAGCTACTTGCAATGACCCCAACATCATGGGTAGGAGATAATTACATTTATCAAGAAGCTACAGTTTCCATTTCCCTACTTGCCAGGGGTGAGACTGTAACCAACTGATATTTATCAGCTTTGTGTGAACTTACTGCAAGTTCTTACCTTATTTACCAGAAGAATATATCTAACATGGAGAGACCAAATAGTTTTGAGGAAGATGGTAATATTCTAGAGCTTGAGCAAGGCGATGTTAAGATACAACCTTAACTGTAAAAAAACAAAAATGCAATTGTAGAACCGAGAAACAACTCCTACTACAATTACAGCTACTACTCAGTAAGTAATTTGAACACTTTGCTTGAAATTTGCCATTATGAAAGAAAGGAAAGAAAACCTCAAATGTTTCAAATTACTTCTGCTGGAAATTCCTGACTTTCCATGTGTTTCTAGTAAGGTTTGATTTTTGATGATTTTTGGAAAATAAAGAAAAAATAGAACTCAAGTAACTCATAAAAGCAAGTAATATGTGCATAATTGTGTGAGAAAAGCTAAAACAACATTTCACAGCTGGTCAGCATAAAAAATGACTTGTCGGTTTTACTTTACAGATAACACCTGTATGTCTTAAATAATACATATGTACATTATTCATTTGAAGACTTCTATATAGTATAAAATTACTGTGTATAAAAAATGAAAATCTGGCTTTTCCAGAAATATATTTTCTATAATATTAAGTAAAACAGATTCTAAAGCATATGTTATCCATCACAATAGATAGATTGTTTTGTAACATGTCCTAATCAGATAGCAGAGAAGATGGTTTCGAGTTTTATCAGGCATTCAGTAAGGTTTCCTGAGGGGGGAAATAAAAGAATCTCTACAATACAGGTCTCTAGAAAGTTTTCTTCGTGAAGGCCGAGGATGATTGGTTTGATCCCCTCTTCTATTATCTGAGCTCTAATTAGGATTTCTATCAAGCCATCAGTGCAGCCTAGAGGGAAACGTGAGTTCCAGTGAGTACGTGTGTGACCCATGCGTGCTGACATGTGTTGTGTGTAACAATGCATGAGAGATTGGGTATACATGCATTAGTGCATCAGGATGCATGTTCTGCCATTGTAAACATCAGAGGGGACGGACGGGGGGAAAAGAGCTGGGAAAGGAGTGAACAACGACTATTTAAGTGTAGTTTCACCCTCTAAAAATGAAGAGTTCTTATCAAAGCTAGAATCGTTCCCAAAGTGTAACCTTTGGTTTTGAAGCAAAGCCCTCTAAAAACTAGAATTTGCAAAGTGAGTGTCACGAAAGGAAAAAGCTCATCCAGAGTCTTTAAGGCATTCATTAATGGTCCCACGCAGTAGTGGAGCTTAGTAGTGGAGATCTTACTCGCAGAATCCACACACCCTGCTACCACCAAGGAGGCTGATACTAAAAGGGTTTCCAATTCAGCAGGCCTAGGGTAGGGATCTTGATGTGGGAAAGAAAAACGCAGAGTCGAGACTGTAATTCTTCTACATGGGAGGTAGGGAGCAGGTGTTTGGCTGGAAGGGAATATTTTACTGTCAGATATTTCCTCACTCTTACCATTAAAATCATAGTTTGGGGTGGGGGTAGGAAATGACACTTTAGCAAATGGAAATTTGAGAAAATACTACTTACAAGAGTATACAAATCTATGGAGTAGAGCTATATTGGAAAACCAGGGCTCAGAGCACCTGCAGGAGTAATTCTCTTGCTTTCTCTCCCTCTATATTTGTATTTTCCAGTTTGTTTTCTGTGCATCTATTATACAAATGGCTCCATCTCTAAACTGTGAGTTTCCTCCAAACATTACGCATGACTTGTTCATCTTCTCATGCCTCCAGAGAGCCTCATAAAGGACTTTGCAGTAGGACCTTGACAGATACTTGTTAAGCTGGATACGTTGTAAGAGGTGTTGTAGAATGAGCCCACATTAGGAGCTGGGAGATTTAGGTTTCAGGGCATTCGGCCACTACTGGACTTTTTATCCACAGGCAAGCCATTTTGGCATCTAGGTCTCAGCTTTTCACTGTTAGATGGAGGAAGTTGCCCCATCCGATCTCCAAGATAAATTCTAACATTCCGGAGTAGTAAGTCCTTCTTCCTTTTGGGAAATGTACAATTGTCTATCAATGGTATTTGTGATCATATACTGTATAAATTTCTCATTAAATATGCAGAAATAAAACTGTTACTTAGAATAAGTAGCAATTAGTCTACTTAAACATGACTGCTAATATATTTTTCTTTCTACTGTAAAAATAAAAAGTTCAGCTACTTTTATCCAGCGCAAATCACTTCCTTAGAGTGACAGATAGTAATTTTTTCCACAACGTAGCAACTCATCCTAATCCACTAGTGTAATGTTTTAAAAACACTACCAAATGAAGTTTCTAAAGTGTCCAAGTTCCTTTCTAAAAAAAAAAAAAAAAAAATTATATCCAAGTAGAAATTTTCTGAGATATAAGAATTTACTCATTGTATTCATAAGATTTAGTATTTATTTCCTTGTGAATATGTAGCTCTAGTAAATATTCTGTGCTTGATATTCATGTTTGGAACTTTATCTGTGTCTATCCTATTCTCCCCACATATTTTTAAATATTTGCATAAACTGAGTACAAATGTCACTATATAATTAAACTTAAAGGCATAAAATTCAGATTCAGGATTCAGCACAGTGCTTGTGAAAGAGGAGAAAAGCTTCATTAAGAAGAAAATTCAAGCTGGTACCGTGTCTCATGCCTGCAATCACAGGTAATCAGGAGGCTGAGGTGGGAGAATCCCTGGAGGCTATGAGTTCAAGACCATCAAAGAAAAGATAATCTGTTGGAATTTCCTGAAATCCTAAATAACAAATCTGTCTGTGAAAATAATTGTAATTAACAAATTTTAACCACTGTCGCCTAAAATGCCTGTCTATCAAAATGATTCTTTGACATGAACAATGACGAAATGATTAAATTTATTGAATCAAGGTTGTATTAGAAATGGTGCTTACTGCCAAATATTGGACCCTTTTTCACTTTAACTGGTTAAAAAGATAAAGTTTGCTATTTGTAGGTGCAAAGCAAAGACCACGAGAGAGAATGGTTAACGCAAGGCTCAAAGGCCTTGGTGAGATAGAGAATATGGCTGGAATCTCCTATCCTGACCCATCCAGCTGTTAGCACTGGCCTGGGGCAACTGGCCACTGAGAGGCTGAGGCATTGTGGAATTATAAAGCAATGGCCTTCAGGAATAGTAAATTCCTCCCTGGTCCTGATGTATTTCAGAATCCATCAGGGGCTGTTGGGTGTCCCTAAGGCCCCAATGATTTATTAATTTCTAAGTTAAAACAAGATGTTACATTGGCCCCTCACAAGACTCCAGAGGGTGTTCCAGGCACAGAGCAATAGGCATTGTTGCCAGGCAATTCTGAAATTCCTTCCAGAGGATTATTTCCACTCTAAGAACCTCCATCCAGCCCTGGACCCTGATCTTTCCGTTCCAGAGAAAGTGATCAGCTTGGGGCCTTGCTATCCCCTGCCCTGCTATCCCCAGCATCACCAAAGTTAAACGTAGAAAAAGATGGAAATGTACAAATTACACCACATTCATTTTTCATTGGTGCATTAGTTAATTAGCCTGAAGAATAATTTGGGGATGGAGGGAGCTCTTACCCCTACAGTAGACGGTAGACCTTCTAATCATAAGTCGTGGGGTTTTCCTTCTCCCTTCTTAGAATGGTAATTAGAGGAAACAAAGAGGTCAGAGAAAATGAGTAGCAGTGATAATGCCACCCGCGTACTAATAAGCACCAATCTTCCTTCCGCCGAAAGTATTCTTTTTCTTCTAAAAGGAATTTCTGAGAATGAAGGCAGGTCAAGGCCTATGGCGATAAGTGGTTGCTCTAGAAGAGACAAAAACAGATAAAGGAACTTATTATTAAATTATCATTTAAGCAAAGAAATAAAAGTGTGAGCACAAAATTTTAAAATCTTTCGGGAAAAAAAATGAGCGGAATTCCCTTTAAGAGTTAACTCTTTCCCGCCCTGCCTTTTTAGAGCAAAGGAAGTTCCAGTGGGCTGGGATTAAGGGACAGATTGTGGATCCTGACGAAAGGCGTGCTGGAGAAAGCTGGGAGCCCGCCGTTTGCACACAAAGCTGCGGAGTTCCCAAGCGGCGGGCGTTGTTGCCCCGGGGTTCCGCGAAGCGCCAGGAAGCGCCCTGGGCTCACCGCTCTGCTGGTGGCCGGGAGAAGTTAGTCACCCGGAGCCCGAATCTGGCGAGCGTCAAAGCACTAAGAGGCTGGAGAATGGGGAGGGAGGAAACCGGGTGCCGGGACGGAGGGGAGGAAGCGAAGGGAACGCGGTGGGTAGGGGACGCATGTGAAGTTGAAAAGCTCTGGCTGGTGGAGTTGCACGGTCTGCGAGGTCAGAGCGCACGGGTGTGCAAAGAGGAAAAACTTGCGGCAGGAACTTCCCACCGAGGGCGAGGAAAGCAGGAAAGAAGGAGGCAGGGAGAGACTTGAAACGTCTCAATAACTTTAAAAACACACCAGAACACCCGTTCAGGAGATGAGGTAAGCCAAGGTTAGCCAACCCCAAATGGTTGTGAAATATCAGACAGACCCGGAGCCGCTGTGGCTTTAAAAGTGGCCAAGGAAATCTGTTTTTCTTGCCCCATTACTTTTTTTTCCCCCTTGTCCCTCCTTCCACCTCGCCGGGTCCCAGTCCCTTTCTCCTACTTCGTCTCCCTTTCCTCGATCACCCTCCTCTTTTGCCCTCCCCCATCTGATTAGGCGCGGTCTGGGAAGGGTGGGAGTGGTGGGGGAAGCTCTCCCTTTAAGAGGCAGCGTGCAGTGACGAATTGTTGAAATTGCCATTGCAGGATGGCATGCCGCTATAAATTCATTGTTCCACCTCCTCGCATCTTCACAGCGCTCGCGCTGCTCTCGGCGCTCGCAGCGGCCGACTGGGGATGACGGCGGGCAGGAAGACACCGCAGCCGAAGGGACACAGACACGCCGCTTCACCAGCTCGCCTCAGGCTGCCCCCTGCATTTTTGTTTTAATTTTTATGGCTTTTTCCCGTCTCTTTCTTCCCTTCCTCCTGGTCCCAGCAGAGCCAAGGAAACCCACAAAATAAGAAAGGAAGTGGGCCCCGGAGCTTGGAACCTCCGCAGCCGGCTTGTCCAGCGCAGCGCGGGGGCGGGAGGCTGCGCGCACCAGTTGCCAACCCGGTGCGCGGTACCTTTCCTTACTTTTCTTGGAACAGCCATCGTGCCTGCATTTGGTGGTTTTTTGGTTTTTGTTTTTTCCCTTTTCCCTTATTTGCTGAATCTCCACTATCCGACTTTTTTTTTTTTTAATTTTTTTTTTTTTTCCCCTCCTCTTCTTTCTGGAGCACGAATCCAAACATTTTCCCAAGCAACAAAGAAAAGTTCGCACGCTGGCACCGCAGCCGGGACAGGCTGGCGCTGCTGCCGGGCCCCCTCCCTCCGACACTTGACTCAATCCTGCAAGCAAGTGTGTGTGTGTCCCCATCCCCCGCCCCGTTAACTTCATAGCAAATAACAAATACCCATAAAGTCCCAGTCGCGCAGCCCCTCCCCGTGGGCAGCGCACTATGCTGCTCGGGTGGGCGTCCCTGCTGCTGTGCGCGTTCCGCCTGCCCCTGGCCGCGGCCGGCCCCGCCGCAGCACCTGCCCAGGATAAAGCCGGGCAGCCTGCGACTGCTGCAGCAGCCGCCCAGCCCCGCCGGCGGCAGGGGGAGGAGGTGCAGGAGCGGACCGAGCCTCCCGGCCATCCGCACCCCCTGGCGCAGCGGCGCAGGAGCAAGGGGCTCGTGCAGAACATCGACCAACTCTACTCTGGCGGCGGCAAGGTGGGCTACCTCGTCTACGCGGGCGGCCGGAGGTTCCTCTTGGACCTGGAGCGAGATGGTTCGGTGGGCACTGCTGGCTTCGTGCCCGCAGGAGGCGGGACGAGTGCGCCCTGGCGCCACCGGAGCCACTGCTTCTATCGGGGCACAGTGGACGGCAGTCCCCGCTCTCTGGCTGTCTTTGACCTCTGTGGGGGTCTCGACGGCTTCTTCGCGGTCAAGCACGCGCGCTACACCCTGAAGCCGCTGCTGCGTGGACCCTGGGCGGAGGAGGAAACCGGGCGCGTGTACGGGGATGGGTCCGCACGGATCCTGCACGTCTACACCCGCGAGGGCTTCAGCTTCGAGGCCCTGCAGCCTCGCGCCAGCTGCGAGACCCCCGCGTCAACACCGGAGCCCCACGAGCGTCCTCCGGCGCACAGCAATCCGGGCGGACGCGCAGCACTGGCCTCGCAGCTCTTGGACCAGTCCGCTGTCTCGCCCGCTGGGGGCCCAGGACCGCAGACGTGGTGGCGGCGGCGGCGCCGCTCCATCTCCCGGGCCCGCCAGGTGGAGCTGCTTCTGGTGGCTGACGGGTCCATGGCGCGGTTGTATGGCCGGGGCCTGCAGCATTACCTGCTGACCCTGGCCTCCATCGCCAACAGGCTGTACAGCCATGCTAGCATCGAGAACCACATCCGCCTGGCTGTAGTGAAGGTGGTGGTGCTAGGCGACAAGGATAAGAGCCTGGAGGTGAGCAAGAACGCGGCCACCACACTCAAGAACTTTTGCAAGTGGCAGCACCAACACAACCAGCTGGGAGATGACCATGAGGAGCACTACGACGCAGCTATCCTGTTTACTCGGGAGGTAGGTCCAGTCGGGATGCGGGGGTCCCAGCGCTGGGATTAGGAGGTAGGTGGAAGGGAATCTTGCTGGTAGCTTTGCTGCTTCCTCAAACCTCCTGCAGCTATGGATGTGTTTAACTACTTCTTGCAGGAAATCCAACCAGCCTTCAACTCTGCTCCTGTATTCAGGTTAGCCCCGCAAAAATTTTTGCCTGAAATGACAAGACCTGCTTAGGTAATGATGAAGACTCAGTCATGCTGTATGTCATCTAGTCTGAGGTGCTGTGGCATAGGAACGTAAACATAAGAAGGCATTAGGATGCTTGGGGAAATGATACAGTTGAATGGGGAAAAGAAAGGAAAACAAAGTTGCCTTTGGGATCATGGGTCTTCTTTCCAGTGAAAATAAAATATAACTTTGTTCAACCTAGTGGAAAGGGCTGGATGGCTCATTTACGGTAGTCACTGTTATCCGATGACCTTCTTTTGTAAGTGTCCACACCTTTTTACTAGAATCCCTTGTGTTACACAAAGGATGGGAAAAGTTTCTCAAGGACTCTTTTTCCGGGTTGGATTCCTAATGGAGTTCTTACATGTCCACCTTGGAATCTCAGTTCCTGGGAAGGAAGGAATGTGGGCGGGCCAGCAGGGTATAGAGACCCAATCAGATGAGAGGACAAACTTGTGAGGTTCCTTAACAGCTCCTCTGCTTAGTCGACCAGTACCAGTGCGTCGCAAGCACTGCCTAGGCCAACTCCGCCGCCTAGGGAGGGTCACATCCCGTTTGCGTGTTTGGGTTTTGGATGAATATGTTTCCGAAGCCCCAGTGCAGAAGATCTGGGCGAAGAGTCAAGACAGGAGGAAGAAATGTTTTCTCAGCATTTCCCCCTTTTAAGAAAGATGGTTATGGGGAAGGAAAGAAATGGATCTTTAGGGCTCAGAGGCTCTGGGAGGAACGCAGTATCTATTTACACAGTATTTGACCACCACGTTACTGTGACATTTACACAAAAAGTCTGGGTTGGTTTGGGGCCTGGCTTGCGCATAGTTCTAAGCCTCAGTTGTCACAACTCTGCTCTGATTGGCAGTTTTAAGTCGTGCCTCTTAAATGCCTGGTAAGAACTGACTTCTAAAGCTCATTCTTGAAGTGTTTCAGACCCATCCAGAATAAAGGATTACAAACTTTGAAGTGTTATGTAAAATCATGGCATGAAATGAAGCAAACAGAACAAGGATAGGAAATTAAATGACGGGTTGCAGGAGACTTTAGAATCACACAGCTTCACTACCTAGTTCTTCTATTTTTACCAAGGCACCCCTGGTATGAAGGAGAAGTGTTGATAAATTTGGACTAGAGAAACACTTGTGGTTCGTAGGGTGGACATTAATGTAAACCACATGTAAACAAAGATGCTGGAGGGCGGCAGTTTAGGGAGAGCCAGGCAGTGCTCAGTGCTGTGCACAATGGAAAAAATTTTCTTCCTCATTAAGTGATTTTCTGGAAGCCATCCTTTAATTCCTCTGCACAACATTAGTCTTTGAAGCGGTAGAACATTCATTTGTAGCCTTCCTTGCAAAGCGAAAAGCAAAGTTCTGTAAAACTATCCATTTCTTGTTTGGTTTCCAAGCTCCTTTTTTTTTTTTTTGGTAAGCAACTTTCCATATCTAGGGTTCCTTGCTCTGCTACATCACAAGAGGATGCCAAGAAGGAGGCTTTGGAGAGTTTATGGAAGGAGGTTCTCTAAAGGAAGAGGAAGAAATACTCTTGTAAGCACACTGCACTAAGGAGTGGGTCATTTTAGTGGTTCACTTTCATTTTTAAATACAAATCCACATTTCATAATTTTAAAATAAATAAAAATTAATAGAAGGTCTGTTACTTCCTACCTCCTGCCCCATAATGTTACTCATTGTTTCCCAGAAAACAGGAAACTACTCAGTGATTCTCAACGATTTGTCGATTACTTTTTCTGAATTTGTTTTTTGTTTGGATAGTTAACTGTCCCTATTTTTCCAAAGTCTGGAACCCAACAGCATATTTTAAATAGATAAAAAGCAAGGGACAAATAAATTAATGGCCCATCTTAATTTTTGTCAGTATTATAAGAACATGCATTTTTCAAACTAGGCTACACACGGAAAATATTTCACATGGGCCCTCTCTGGCCTCCTTGCCAAGCAGAAGCATACTTTTAGGAAAGCAAATTTCATTTGTGGTTGGCCCTGTAGTATATACATCTAACTTCACAGGAAGCAAATATTTGAAATGCGTGTGTATTTTCAATAGATGCGCCCAATTTAAAAGAGTGTTACTAATTAGGGGGCTGAAAAAAATATTTCAAGGCATTTATGCAGCATTCATTTGAGACTCTTTCACAATGCAAAGTTAATCTCTGCCTAACACTTCAGAGCACGGAAAAAAAAAAAAAAAAAAAAAAAAAAAAAGGCTGGAGAAGAGATGATCTGAGGTCTTCCATCTCATGAAAATCAGGTATCTTAAGGCCTGAAGAAAAACTTTCAGAGCTATTTCCTTTTCAATGAGAAATACCCAGAGTTGGCACCAAGATTCTACTTTTACAACTCTGTTTTGAATGTAAGAAGTGCGTTGCTTAGCAGCCAGACGCCAAGCCATGAAATCCATGTTTTGATGGGCTCTGAGTCCTGTTCAAATTTAGGTCCAGATGTCTTCTCCTAAATTGCTTGTTTTTCAAGCATGAAGCGAATGTATGAGGATATGTTTTCTACCTTTGTTTACTAGCTGAGGCCACCTTGAAAGTTGCATCTGGAAGTCAACAGAATAGAGCTAGTAACTCATTTATCAAAGGAACACACTTCACTGTCAGGACTGTACCCAGCACTCCAGTACTATTCTAATTAGAGAGAGTTAGCACCAGTCAATTTCCTGGCATAGAAGCTGTTTTCATTCTGAAACGGCACTAATGCTGGAATTCACACCACTTCTGCCATCAAACAGTAGAAATCCAATCTCCCCAGGATTTAACTTTGCTTTCCAGAATCCTTTCCTTGTTCCGGACGTCCTCTTTTATTTTAAGATAATTTCTTCAAAGACAAACTCTTACAGTTGTCTTTTTTTTTTTTATAGACCATTTGCTCTTTAGAAACAAAAGCCTACTTGCTTGACAACAAAATAGGAAATTGTTTAACATCCCTTCACCCCTGCATGAAAGCAGCAGAAACCCTGACTCTTTCATAGATTGAAACATTGAATTAAAATCGAACCAACTAAGAGATTGTGCAATATAAAAAGCTAATTCCTTTTCATTAACTATCAAGATGCCAGTTGATAGATCACTGTCTCAGCTAAAACTCTCTACATTCTGCCTTACAGTGCTAGGGCCGGGTCACCACACAGGGCATTTCTCCTTTACCACATGGCTCCTGGCTTGATTCTGACAACAGGGGGCACTAGAGGAAGACCAGAAGTTTGGAAGAGGGAGAGGGATGTGCTTTTCCTTATTGGCTTGCTGCCTAGACTGACTAATTCAGTCACATATTTGAGTTGAAATCTCATTTAAAGTCAAAGTGAACTCTTGTCAAGGTATCAGAGCCTATAGGTCAATCCTAATCAATAAAAGGATAAATAACTCAGAAATGGGGAGACTGTAGCAGACTAAGCAGCTCTAGTTAACATTTTTACAATAAACTGTAAGGGATGTTATGCAAATCTAAAATCTATGCAGTACCTGCCTATATGCACCTCCTACGTGTGAGACTCATGTAGGCAGTTTTAGGTAGCGAGATAGAAATACCTGCTCCCTGCCCACTAGGCACATCCCTGGCAGAGAGGAAACAGATACATGTGGAAATCGCTCTGATGTTAGGAAAACTCTGATAATTCCCATGCTGAGATATAAACAAAGTCTGTGAAAGGAAAAGGAAGGTAACAGTTAATTCTGCCTATGGACCTTTATCTAGGTCTCATTGCAAATGTAGAATTGAATTGATCCTCAAAGGATTGATAGATTGGATTTAGATTCAGCCAGCTGTTATTGGGCATTTCTTATGTATTATCCATGGCCACAAACTATTTTACAGTGAATCATTTCAACAATCTGCAACCATCTTATAATTATCTTGACAGAATTCATGTGAAGAGAAACAAAGATAAACTTCTTAGAGTAACAGCTAACAAATGGCAGACAGAGAAGACAGTCCTGTCTAGTGCTCTGTAAACTAAAAGCATTGTCACAAATTTATTCAAACCTTTAATACGCTCCTCATAGGCAGAGAGGGATTAAAAAGTAACCCCTTTCTTAAGAATCTATTCCTGGAAACAGACAGGGAAATGGTCATTGCTGTACAGCATGATGACTCTTACAGTAGATGTATTTGGCAGGTATTATGGAAGTGCATTAGAAGGTTGCCACTCCATCTGAGTTCAATTTTGCAGAAAGAGTGAGAGTTAGCCAGATACGTAAGGAGGAGATAGGCATTGCAGACATCAGCAAACCATCATGTTCAATGGGGAATGGTAATAGATTAGTTTGGAGAAGATCATAACAGCCCAACTATGGGGAAAAAAAAAAAAAACTACACACTATGTCTATTAGTCTGTTCAGACCACTGTAACAGAATATTGTAAAATGGGTAGCTTTAACAACAGAAGTATGTCTTCTCACAGTTCTGGAGGCTGGAAAGTCCAACACCAAGGTTCCAGCCAATTTGATTTCTGGTGAGGGCTGTCTTCCTACCCTGTAAGTGGCCACCCTCTCACTAAGCCTTTCCACTGCCTGCAAGTAGAAACAGAGAGTGAACACTCTTGGGTATCACTTCTTCTAAGGACACTCATCCTATCTGATCACAGTCCTGTCCTCATGACCTCATTGAACTTCATTTTCCTCCTTACAGGCTCTATCTCCAAACAGAGGAGTTTTGAGAGGACACAGTTCAGTCTACTCCACCATACTGACAAGTTTTAACTGTAAATTAAGTGCAATGGCAGTCACTGGAAAGAACCCTAGCAGGAAGACAGCAATGATCAGAGGTGTGTTCTGAAATGAGCCTTCTGGTCTAAGTAGTGGACTGGATCCTGGGCGAGCAGGCTATTTCAGAAATCTTCAAGAGGAGGCTCAAGGTGGTCTAAACTAAAGCAGTGGCATCAGGAATTGAGAGGCATAGATTGGGTCAAGAAATGTTAGGAAGAGGTGGATGTGGGTAAAAATTCTTTGTAGCAGAAGGAATGTCTTAGGCTGAGCTTCGGAGGCCAAAATGTTCATGATATATGCACGAAATAGTGGACAGAATGGAGCAAGAAGGTACAATGGAGGCAGACAGAAAGACTGAGGCTGTATTGTGCAAGGTTTTGAATGCCAGGCTAAGACTGAGGTGAAGGACTGGAGGAATCTAGTAAGATCTGTGTGCTAATAAGGTGACTGACTAGAGCATATAGATAGGGAAGTTACAGGAGGAAAAGGGACCAGTTAGAAATCTCAGGGGATATAATTCAGGCAGGAAGTAATAATGGAAAAAATGAGAAATAGAGGACAACTACAGTGACTTACAGTGGCTAATTAGATGTGACAGCTGAAAGAAGGAGGTGAGTTAATGATGTCACCAGGTTTCTTATCCAGTGCTTCCATTTTCTTGTTTTCTGGAATATCTTTCACAGTGTATTTTACATATTAATATAACTCTAAACTATCTTGTTTTTCCCACATAGCATAGAGATAAAACCAGGATATTCTTTATTTGCTGAAAAAAAGAAATTCGCTTAACCAAGTGCAGATTGTGAATACAAAAGATAAGATTATGTCAAGAATAACATGTGATGATTTAACAAAACCATGGTGAAGTAAGTTCAGGATTCTAAGTGTTTAGACATAGGTTTGAATTTCAGCTTCAGTATGGACAAGCTTGAGATTTCAGGCATTTAATGCCCCTGAGCTTTAATTTCTTTATAAATTGAAATGCTTTTAGTTAATATCAAGACATGTGTAGCTGGAACAAATCCTAGAGATCACCTGGACCAAACTCCTGATGTTAATGATGAAGGGACTTTGTCCCAAAGCGTGTAAATGATTTACACAGTGCTTCTTACTAACAGCGTTGAATGAAAAAGCAATCTACCTTCCATTCACTATCTCTAACCGGCTTCCATTTCTGTTTACCAAAATGACTGTCAAGCATCTACTCCCCTGCCCCCAGTCTGCAACTTGTTCCATCTCTTCTTCCCCTTCTGACCTCACAGTTGTCAGAGAAAGCTTCCTGACTTGGAACTCTGGGCCCAGATTCTCTTTCCAACTTCTCTGCTAGCCCTCTGCTCAACAGATCCTGTGTTCCAGCCAAAACAAACTTCTTGTCATTCCCAAAAAGACTCTGCCTTTTCCCATTCCATTATGTTTCCACTAGTCTTTCCTTGCCAGAGTATCCTTCCTCCCAGGCTATCAGATCCACTCACTTCCGTGGAGACACCTTTATTGATTCCCTCAAGGAGAGTTCATCAATACCTCTTCTGTTCTCCCTCAACAATCTGTTCGTAATGGAAGTCACAGTTTGCTTTGCTCTTGACATATCTGTTTTGCTCCTTAGAGCGTGATGGTCCTTAAAGCTCAGGATCAAATCTTATTTCGTCTATTTACCACAGTGTCAGCACTTCCACAGTGTCTGGCAGATTGGAGGCACACAATAATTGTTTTAGGAATAAACATATCTGGGTCTCTGGGCCCCTAACCCATCTGGGCTCTGTGTGTTTGGTATCCCTTAGGTATATCAAGAGACAAGGATAGAGAGTGTATAAAATGGGTCATTGTAATGGTTGGCCTAACAGCTCCAATTAATGTAGGCTCTGCTGAAGTCTAAAATTAAAACCCCTATTATTGGGGATTACTGGATAGGTTGCCAGAAAGGCAAAGGACTCCTCGAGAATCAGATCCACAGAACAAATATGCATGTGTGTATGTGTGTGTGTGGGTGTGTGTGTGTGTGTGTGTGTGTGTAGGTAATACTTATGACTAAAACATGTACCACACCAGATTAATTCTTCTATCACTAGTCTCTCTCTAATAAGAATTGTGTGGACAGATGGGTAGATATCTGAAACCTAGTTAAACTCTCTTTTATGCTCTTCCCTTGAGCTCCATGATTGCCCTTACTAAGGGTTAAGATCTATAGAAAGAAAGTTGCTATTATTTAACTCCTATATAAGGTATTCTTCCTTAATTTCAGCTGCTGTTGCTGCAGCTCTGATGGTATCTACCTGTGTTAGCATTTGTGTTGCCTCTGGCTCCCTCCCTCAGCGTATTTGCACTGCATGCAAGATACAATCTCTCAGTCAAGACAAGAAATCCTGATTCCTGTGGTTTGTCCACCTTAGGACATTCGTGTCTGACTGGTTCATTCTCACCACCCAGTACTGCCCACTGGGATTTTCAAGGTTCACACTATCTTCTGAGCATCTGCTTCTCAACACAGCGTGCTTTACCTGCTCCCTGTCCCCCATCCCATCCCCAAGAAGTGCCCAGTAGATCTTGGGTATTATTACGGCTTCAGAATTCTGTGATCAATCACAAGCTTTGCCATATTTACAGTCTTCTAAAAGGTCATACCTGGTGAATGGTCACAGTGGCAATGACCTTCCTATCAAATCTCTGCTGGTCGCGCAGACCACCATGAATACACTTCTGAGTTAGATACGATGTCTCAGTCTTGTATCCTGGCCAACACCATACCACAAAACCACTAGATAAATCTCTGCAACCTTTATATTTTACTCAATCTTCCATTGCATTACTCTCCACACAGTGGTGATAAGATGCTGACCCTGCATAAAACAAGCCTTATTTGATATGGCAAAGATATCATTTATCTTCAGATCTACACTGAACAAGCAGATAAGCTTTTGTCAGCACTTTTAATTCATTTACCTCTTACATGGTATGTATGTGATTCACATCTCTCCAGTATCCAGGTCTAGATTCTATCTATCTATCTATCTATCTATCTATCTATCTATCTATCTATCTATCATCTATCTATCTATCTACACACACATATATATGTATACATACACATATATGATAGCATATGTATGTTAAGGCTACGGGTGCTATTGTAATAGACAAGTTACAATCCTAAGACACCTTTTTTAAATGTAATTAAATTCCATTATCCTTCTGTGTTTCTGGGTCCCAGAGCAGTTTAGAAGAGTCTCTGCCTTATATATATACACACACATATATATATATACACACACACACACATATATATATATGCTATTGCCCCAATAATATCTTTACTCCTACTCAGAATTTAAGAATTTAAGGAAGTATTCTATAAACTTCAAATAAGGTTTACACCTATAAATTTTGTTAGACATCATCACCAGAAAGTAGACATGAATGTGATATGCTGTATTCTTAACAATTTGATGCACATTCGTTTTAATTCATTGAAACGAACATCATTCACAAAGAAATTCAGATGTTCATTATAAGCCTTGAGGCTGAAACTGTAACTGTTTGCCAAGATTTGAAATTGTGTGAGTGAAATGGAAAGGTTGCCAGCTTACATAATTATAGCTACAGAAACATATAGTGTGGCTGAGTAGTCAAGGAGTTTAATCAGTGTGGTTAAAGAAATAACAAGTGCTTCTGTTCATAATTTTGCCACATTTCCATGGCAAAAGGCCAAATGCATTTAATCCAATTCAAGGATGACAAGGAGGGTTGATGGCCTCTAATGAGCAATTGATTAGCAGTAAACACAGAGATATTAAGAATCTAGTTTAATCTCTCCGTAGAACAGGAGGGTCATTTCCCTTTGCTGTGGCTCTTCATCCTGGCTTATTTATAAAGAGTAAGAAGGGAAAATGTAATTCTTGGATTTTATTACTTAAAGATAATGACCCCAAATTGTGATGTAAACATAAATCTTGTTTTAAAAAAATGTGTGCAGATATAACCTACAGTGTCTAGCAACTCCCTTAAGGCATGACCTAGGTTTTTGGTCTAGAGATACTGAAATGATTGTGGGGGAGGGGCTTAAAAATGTATTGTGCTATATTATTATCTCAAAGACTGATTATTATGCAAAAGTGTGTTCCAATTTCAATTTGAAAAACTACTAATTTGTTCTCAACCACTGTAATTTGGCATCCCATGGGATGATATGTGGGGATACACGGGAAACTTTGGAAGGTTGTTGGTTTTGTGACATGATTAACCAAGGCTACTTGGCTGAGATTTCCACTGTCTAAAGCTACAGTAACATGGTGGCCACACTGTAACTTATCTTAGCTGGGAACTCATACTAAACAGAACACAATAAGGACCTGAGAACGTAGTAAGAGAAGAGAATACAGCTTGGTTGGATTTTTATGCAGCAAGATAGGAAAGGGTTAGAAGAATATGTTTCCATTGAGTATGTAGCATTGGTTATGTAGTCGCACTGCCTTGTGCTGGCTGTCCGGAGCCTGCTGAGGTCCTGCTAGCATACAGCATATTAAAGATGTGGGAGCACTCTAAGGTATCTGACTGTAGATGATAATTCAACTCGATGAAGCAAATGTTTGCTGAGTTCCTACTATATAAGCTGGAGAGTATGGAAGTTGGGCATACAAAGATGATTGCTGTATAATAGAAACATTTATTATTTTAACTAATAAACAGTTGCCTTTTAAAATAATTAATATATTTTAAAAACTTTTCCTTTTGGTGTTACTAACTTATGGTTTACTAGAAACATGATCTTGCTCTTTGGGAATATAAATGGGCACATTGTTAGTAAATTTTCATAGAAAATTGTGGTCAAGCACAAGAAATGCTAATGTCCATTAATACTCAAATAGCATTTAAAGGGAAAGTTTATCATTATGAATCTGTCATGTCAAAAAGTTGTGGCTTATATTTTCTCTTTATGTTTCATATCTCAAGAGGCTTGTTGATGTCCTTTTCATGTAAATTGATCATTTTTCACCATTAGTGGGGTGGAATCATGTTCCTATTTGAGAATCTCTTAAAAGATTATATGACATCTATGAAACGCTGTGACTTTTTACCAGAAAAATGCATATGCTCATGTACACAAAATTTATATATGACATATATTTTCTGCAGGTTGGTCAGCTTGAGAAATGCTACATTAAATGTTATGAGTAAGAATGCACAGATTTCAGAAGACACAACCTATGAAATTACAGCTCATTTTGGGAGTAAAAGATGACCTTTCATCAAATTATGAATTAAAATTTAGTTTTCTATCCAAATTTCTAATAAATTTGTACTCTGTTGCAGACATCTGGCTGCAGTTTGCCCCTGTAATAGAAAACAAATTATGAGGCCAGATTTTGATAAATTTAGCATGAATTTCCATCAGAATTTTAGGACCTTCCTAAGCATGACCAAATGGGAAAGTGATCGGAGACGTATATGCATTACAGCTTTGTTAAGGCTGCGGGCGCTATTGTAACAGACAAGATACAATCCTAAGACATCTTTTTAAATGTAATTAAATTCCATTATCCTTCTGTGTTTCTGGGTCCCAGAGCAGTTTAGAAGAGTCTCTGCCTTGAGTTTGCCTTTGGAACCTTTCCAGAGAGGAACAGGTGATACCATAAACATATCCCTGTTGCCATTTGGGGTAAGCAAGTGGCTCTATGTGGCGGCTCCTTCTGGATGTAAATTGATTTTAATGATTTCTTTCTTTCTCCCGGGCAGGATTTATGTGGACATCATTCATGTGACACCCTGGGAATGGCAGACGTTGGGACCATATGTTCTCCAGAGCGCAGCTGTGCTGTGATTGAAGACGATGGCCTCCACGCAGCTTTCACTGTGGCTCACGAAATCGGTATGCAGCGCCTTTTCTTTTCCCTCACCAAATCAAACACTTGTAACAGCTGCAACAGGAACCAAAATACTTGGCAATTAATTCCAGATTTCTCCTGGTTCAGATGTACCATTGGGGATTAAATTTGTTTATATTTGCACTTTTAAGGTTAGCTAATATGAGCAAGAGAGAAGGCAAAGTCAGCAACACATTGGATGTTTTCTTCTGACAGTGTCATTTAAAAGTTCAAGAGAAATTTACTACTGCTACTGCCTTCTTACTATCTTTTTAAGCATCCCTAAATGACCCCTGGATGAAATTTGTCACAGACAACTTTGGTATGCAGAGATGTCTTTCTTAGAAGTTACTGGAGACAGTATTGATTCATCCAGGGCTAATCAGTTTGCACAGAAATTTCATGTGTTTTATTTCATTGTCAGTGGTAGTCGTAGGCTCCTGTCAAAGTTCATCAATAGCTTATGGTAAATATTTCTGTCTGCTTCTTAATAGCAAGGAAAGGAAACCAAGCATGACACTCAACAGGGTTTGCTTTAAAATGTCACTTACCTAATTTGTTTGTTATAAGAAACACATCTAAATCCTACATCTATAAATACAGGACTGAGTTGATTGCTAAAAAATATTCCCAAAATAAAGAATATGTGCTTCCTAATTATTGACCTAGGTTACTAAGTGTATGAGAAATTGGCTTAGTACATTTAGGACTAGATGTTGGAATTAGACACAATTTTTTTGTCTAATTTTTTTTTCTGTCTAATTCCAACATCTAGTCCTAAATGAGCTCAATTTTTGCTAAATTACTTTCTACCTATGTCACACTGGTCTAATTAAGCTCTCTGAGCTCCAGTTTTCATATCTGAAACACAAGGATGATAGTGCCTATTTCAAGGAGTTGTTTTGGAGAGTAAATTGGGTAGAGTTTAGACAGTAAATGTTGTTTATATTCACATATACTTATGTTTTGCTTTCTAGCTAAATAGTTCATTTGCTTTTTAAATGTGTGTATCAACTCAGCATCAGCTTTCTGGGAGCAAAGCATGGTTTGATAACTATTGTACCTTTTGCCATCTATAGCAAAAAAGATTTTGATTTAAACAGATTTTGATGTTTAAGGTTAAAATTATAACTTTCAAATGGGAATTAAAACTACTTTCTTACATTCCTAATAGGCAGAGAGTATTTTCACAAAGCATCCATTTCTAACTGATATGTTTTCTTTGGGGAGTTAAATAGCTTCGAATCCAAGGTACTTTGTAATTGCATGATTCACAATATTGGCCCGGTAAAACAGATTCTGTAGTTAAATGTCAATTCTTAAGTATGGTGTTAATGTTCCTGACACATTTCTTACCTCCTAAGCAGAAAAACACAAACATAAAACCTAAATGTAAATAACTATCCAATAGCATCCCTGAGAATAATTCAGTGTTTTATTGATTAAGCATCTTTGGCTTCAGTAGTCAAAGATCTGAGTGGAGTCCCAGCTCTGTCTCTGGGTTCTCTGTTTTATCTCAGACAAGTGATTTAGATACTTTGAGTCTCCATTTCTTCCCTATAAGGTGGGCTAATGAGGAGGCATGGCTCTCTTCTCAGCTGCACTAGAAGAACTGGTCAGCCTGAAAGCGTCTTTATAACACATCCCATTTAGGCTCCAGGGCAGAGATTATGTCTCTCATTTATGCCTATTAATCCTTACTGATAAAAACAGAGCCTAATACAGAACCTTAATCAATATTTATTACATATGTATGTATGTGCTTGAGTGAGTAAGCGGGAGAAAGAAACATGAAACTTGCTCAAGGCAACATTCCGATCTGCAGCGGAAACTAAGAGGAATTAGTCCAAATACTCAGGAGGATGTAATTAAATAGAGGAGACTTTTAAAGTACACTAGTAATTAATCACCATCATTCAGAGTGAGAGGAGTCTCATAAGAAAGGTTCTAAATCCCTGGAAAGGCAGAAGCTGATTCGTCACAGGTCAAGTGGAGAAATTATGGGGAATAAGCAGCAGAGTTGAATGTTGGCATCATCCATCCACAGGATTATGGGCTCCAAATCCTGATCTTCAAAAGGAAAGATTCCACATTCTTTAAAGGAAGGGCAGTTTCTTTCCTATCTAGTGATTGGTTTTCACACATTGACTGCATCTGGGAGATTTCCCTGTAAGACAAACACTGTGGCAATAAATGCAGCTTCTTCAGGGCTGCTTTGACCTCAAGTTAACTAGGGTGGAAGGAAGAGCCGTGCAGGGTCACCTTTCCCAGCTCGCCTGAATTCCTAAGCCAATCTTGGGTTACAGGGCTGATGCAGCAGTCTGAGAGGCAGGAAGCCAGATGCTGATAAGAACAAACGTTATATTAAAACTAAATATATACATGTGTGTGTACACACACAGTAAGAATTTTTCTCAATAGTACAAGAATATTAGACATAGTTATACAAGGAAACAATGTAGAAGAAAGGTGGACTTCTATATGAAAACTCAAACCTAAATCTTTGATATATGATTGTGCTGTTGCGTCCACTAAAATTTTTGGTTGGATCATCTTTGTTTATTTCTTTGGAAGTCCCTGTAATTCATTGTCCAATCAAACACTCTCTACTTAACTTCCCTTTTGTATTACATATGGGCTAATCTGAGCTATTTAAGGTCTGGAAGTGGGGGAATATGGATTCAATTCTGCTTTCATAAAAGAATCTGGCTTTCATTCAGTTTATTTTCTAATCTCCTTATTATTCTTTAATTTCACTTTTTGCCTAAATATTATGAACATGTGTTATAAAAAAATAAGCCTTCAACATTTAGGAAACATAGCCTGACAAAAGATTTCCTGATCATCTGTGTATTATTACAGAGTCTTGCCCCTCCAGCCAGTGTGATCTTGGATAATGCAGCTTGCTGCTTTGTTTCCCATTGCTGTATTTTTTGGATTGCTGTGTGAAGCTCTCAGTCTGAGCTAACCATGCTCTCAATTTTAATTCTCCTCAATTCCTGCAGTCTTCCCTCTTCCTATTTGTTTGTTTTTGTTTATGAGATGGAGTGTCACTCTTGTTGCCCGGGCTGGAGTGCAACAGCGCAGTCTCAGCTCACTGCACTCTCCACCTTCCAGGTTCAAGAGATTCTCCTGCATCAGCCTCCCAAGCAGCTGGGATTACAGGCACCCGCCACCGTACCTGGCTAATTTTTGTATTTTTAGTAGAGATGTGGTTTCACCATCCCCCTTCCTTTTTACTAGACATTTGTGCCTTTCTAGATTCGGAAGTTGTGGATATGGTTAAAGTATGGTGATGAAAATGAAATTTTGAATGCTCAGTTTTCCAGTGTTTTAAATTTTCTCTAGCCTCATTCCAAAATGTGTAATTTCCTTTATGCAAACAGTGTGAATGTGTTACTGTGCTCAAAACACAAGCAAGGAGAAGATTCCCAGGCAGTTCCCATAATTCTTCTACTTCGTTTCTTCTATAAGCAGTAAAAGGATATATTTGAGAGAGAATTACACTTTCATTAATCTATATACAGGTTTTCATGGAAGTGCACAACTGTTTCCTCTTTCTTTTCATAGTGGTTTAAAATAGAAAGTCATATCTATTTTGTGCATGAATAAACTGAATCAAAATTTTCTTTTTAGTTCATGAACAGCCTGGGCAACATAGGGAGATCCTGTCTATATTAAAAAAAAAAAAAAAAAAAAAAAAAGCGGGGTATGGTGGTGCATGCCTGTAGTCCCAGCTACTCAGAAGGCTGAGGTGGGAGGATTGCTTGAGCCCAGGAGATAGAGGATAAAATGAGCTATGATTACACCACTGCACTCCAGCCTGGGTGACAGAGTGAGCCCCCCACCTAAAAAAAAAACTTATCTTGATAATGAACACATAAGGTAAATAGAGGTGGAGCTGAAGTTTCTATCTGACACTATTTCTATCCATGGTATTAGATTACTTGAAGTCAAAATGACACAGGTTAAAAATGAACAATTATGAAGAGTTACTCTTTTCATATACCATTTGATAACTAGAACACTTCTTTTTTTCTGCTAATTCTTTCAGAAAAGCTGCTAGATTTTGAAGGTAACTAATCAACTGATGCCAATACAGACTTCTGGAACATGGATATTGATTGACATTGACTCTGGATAGGCAGTCATAAAGTGCTTTCCTTCTTGTGTTATATGCATGTAAATGTTGGCTAAATTGCAAACTATCAAAAACACAGTCTCCATCCATGTTCCTTGAGTGGAGGCAGGAATGTGTTTGCAGCCACTTTACAGTCCAAATGTGAACTGCAGAAAGTTTTCAAGTTAATGTAAGTTTACATTTGGAGTTTATATTTTAGCTTGTCAAACTTTTATTATTGACTTGTAATAATAAAGATTTCACCTGCTGCACACATGGTTCTTAAAAACAATAATTTTATTGATGTTGGGCCAACTTCTAATATGCTAGGAGGAATAATCTGATTTTATTTAGACTAATGAAATCCATAATTTGCAAACATGCCGAAGCTTTGCTTTATAGTAGTTAATTATAAAATGCACTGAGTGAATCTCTCCACTGTGAAAGACTCCAGTGTGCTTCCTAAGCTAAACTCAGGCAACTTAAAAAGTTAAGACCAAATATTCAACTGTGACTTCGGAAGTGGTTGAGACACAACAGCAAAGCCGCCTGTGTTTTGGTGTGGTTCAAAGGTGTTCCCTGGTTGTGCTGATATGTGTGTGCGACTCTGCTTCTGTAGATGATGAGATTAAACACGGCCATATTTTGAAAAGCTGCAGAGGTTCTTGAAACACCACAGACCAAATCCAAATACACAGAATCAGATGTCCAGGCTGGCTGTAAGATGTGAAGTGAGAAGGAAACTAGGATTAAACCTGGTATTTGCCCACAAACCCATTGCTTTAATCAACAAGCAGTTTGGAGCAAAGCCGCACTATGTCTTTCTTGGCCCCCAAATAAAATGTGGGAATAAGTTTTTGCTATATGTTGAGCAATATTGAGATATTTTGTGTCTATTGTCAGTTTTTAAAAAACTTAATCCCAATTCATGTTTCTCTAGGGAGAAACCGATAGCTTATCTGCCACATGTGTAGAAACCAGCAAATTGAAGGTGGCATAAAAAGTAAACCTATCACATACTTGCTGAGTGATCTTTTTGTTTTGTTGTGTTTTATGTTTAGGAAATTTCCTCTTGCCTCCCACATAAAGAGTGTCTAGTAATATCAAAGCTTTTTGGCTGGTGTGGTGGCTCATGCTTGTAATGCCAACAGTTTGAGACAAGCCCTGGCATCATAGTGAGACCCTGTGTCTACAAAAAGTAAAATAAAATAAAATAAATAAATAAATAGCCAAGGGTGGTGGCGTGCACCTGTAGTCCTAGCTAGTCAGAAGGTATAAGGATCATTTGAACCCAGGAGATGGAGGCTGCAGGGGGCTTTGATAGCACCACTGCACTCCAGCTTGGGTAATAGAGCATGACTCTCTCTCTCTCTCTCTCTCTCTCTCTCTCTCTCTCTCTCTCTCTATATATATATATATATATATATATACATATATATATATATACACACACACACACACACACACACACACACCACTGATTACTAGAATATTCATAAGTAAAAGTTTATAACAATCCCAGCATATCAATGAGGACAATAAAGTTAGCTGACAACCACTGGTCCTTTGATATATGTCAAGCACGTATTCTAATCACTTTGCATGTTTTATATCATTTAATTCTTACCAAATGCCATGAGGTAAGTACCATTAGTGGGTCACCCAAGAGAGAGAATGAAGTTAACACACAGGGTACTTTCTAAACCCATCTAAGGTCAACAGCTAACATACTGCTAAAGTGAGATTCAAACCCAATCCATCTGGCTTCAGAGCTCAAGATGTTTATACCCTTCCAGAATGTTTTTTTAGACAGTTTTTACTTTAAAGGCTATAATTCTGAAATGGATTCAAAAGGATATTGTCACAGCTAGTTATAAGGTGAAAAATTTAGAGTTTCTTCCTTCCAAATTACATAATTGATACCACATTTACCGTTCATGTTTAATGTTTTGAAATGGGAGTCAAAGAGTTTTATCACATCTATGTAAAGATTCGTGTTTGAATAAGCATGCATGATCCAATGACTGGAGCTCATGGTTCCCTTCTTCAAGAATTCTAGCTTCTGATCCCATGTGAGCAGTTGACTCACTTTTCAACCCCTGGCAAGACCTTGCACCTCCATAATCCCAGCTGGAAAATTAGGTAAAGTAAAAACATGACCTCATTAAGAAACAGATGCTTCATCTGAGCAGTGTTTTCCCAAATAAACACATTACAGAGCTTCTTGTGACATTTTTTCAGGATGTGGTACTGTGTCCCCTTGACCATTGGTCAGTTTGGGATCAGGAGACAAGAGCTTGAAATTCTGTTTAATTTGCAGACCAAAGTTTAGAAAAACAAACAGTTTCCTTCCTGAGGTTAATGTTATAAGTCAGCTCTAGTTGTACAGTAATACCTGGGTTGAATAAGAAGCTGAACCAACAGTTTCCTTTAAAATGATGTGTCTTCATCTGGCTACACATTATCACAGATTTTCTAACACCAGATTCCCTTGTGAATTCAAGAAAGCAAGGTGTTCTTTAAATCTGTACTGGGAATATCAAAGATGACATTTATTTTACAAAATGTTACCCCTTTGCCAATTCAAAAAGAGGATTTTCATACCAGGAAAGTTATCAGGTGACAATTTGTTTGCTATATCTGAGCTAACAACGTAACTCAAACTCTCAGCCCTATAGACTTTATTCTGACATAATTTATCATTATATTTATTTTCTTAGATTAATTCAAATAAACTCCTTTCTGGTGTTACTTGCTGACAGACACTCAGCATGATTGTTGTATTTAAGACATGATTGAACATCTATTAAGAATAGGTCAACATCATCTAACACAATTTACACTTTAGCTTTTACTAATTATTTCAAACAGCAAAATACAGCTCTGGCCGGGTGCGGTGGCTCACACCTGTAATCCCAGCACTTTGGGAGGCCAAGACGGGTGGATCAACTGAGATCAGGAGTTCGAAACCAGCCCGGCCAACATGGTGAAACCCCGTCTCTACTGAAAATGCAAAAAGTTAACTGGGAATGGTGGTGTGCACC